>NC_073302.1:92840092-93030092 GCF_027595985.1 Sorex araneus | reverse complement strand
ATGTGTGTGGGAACTTAAATTTGAAAAGTAAAAAACAGTAACAAGTCTCACAACGGTGAAATTACTGGTGCCTGCTCAAGCAAATCAATAAGCAATGACACTGACATTGACACTGACAGTGACAGTGACAGTTTTAAAATTCAATAGCACATACCCAATCAAGATGTATATCCAATTCATAGTTTAGTATTTACATTTCTTCAGTTTTGATCTGATGACCAGTTATTGCCTTTCCATAGCCTCATACAGAATCAAAGCTCTCCTCTCAGAAATACGCTCTCAAAAAATGGTTTATAGGAATGTCTTTAACTTGTGCTACACTGATGGATCAATGAATTTTTGTGCTAATTGGAAATCTGGAGTCAAGAAGTTTTTGCGATAGTACAGCGGGTAGGGCATTTGCCTTGCACATGACTGACCCAGGTTCGATTCATCTGTCCCTCTCAGAGAGCCTGGCAAGCTATTGAGACTGTCTCCCCTGCATGGCAGAGCCTGGCAAGCTACCTGTGGTGTATTAGATATGCCAAAAACAGTAACAAGTCTCACAATGGAGATGTTACTGGTGCCCACTTGAGCAAATCCATGAGCAACGGGATGACAGTCATATAGTGATACATTGATTTGCCAAATTAAGTTTATGGAACTCTTAATCTTTAAATATCAACATAAAAACACAAACTGTATACAGAAAGATCCACTGGAAGGCTCCTTACAAGGACTGGCTGGGGTGAAGGAGAGGGGAGTCCCAAGAAAAGTTAACCAAAAAAGGGGCTCTTTAGGTTTTCAGCTTTAAGGTATCTCTGGGAAACTTTCTTTCTTTTTTTCTTTTCTTCTCTTTCTTGTTGTTAAATCAGAAGTGGCCGTAGGGGTGAGAGAAAGGACAGCCAGTAAAACACTTGCCTTGCACATGACCCACTGGGCTCTGATCTCTGCACCCCGTGTGGTCCAGCGAGCATCCTGAGCATCATCAGGAGTGATCCCTGAGCCCAGAGCCAGGAGGAAGCCCTGAGCTTAAGTGAGCTCAAACAAATGACAGCACAATGACGCGACTCACAAATTAAGATGATGAGACCCCCAAACCAAATCCTTGTTCCATCTGCTTTCCCAGAAGAATGAAATCATGTATCATTTGTGAGGAGTGTCTACTTATTTGCTCTCCTACTTCTTAGAAAGAAAGAAAGAAAGAAAGAAAGAAAGAAAGAAAGAAAGAAAGAAAGAAAGAAAGAAAGAAAGAAAGAAAGAAAGAAAGAAAGAAAGAAAGAAAGAAAGAAAAGAAAGAAAGAAAGAAATAGAGAAAGAGAGAGAGAGAAAGAAAACATTTCCCCCTAGATTTTGCCTTTTGAAACTCTCTCCTTGCCCTTTTCTGGGTCTAATGCTGTTGTTCTCTGAAAGTGCCATCACATGGTGCTTTGTATCTGTTAGTGCTGGAGAAATCTTGAATAGCTTATGTACGAAACATCTTATGTTATTTTGAATCTTTGCTTCTCTAGGTTGGAGCACAGAGGCGACCACCCTGTTTGGGTTGGCAGTTGACCTTTGAAAATTTTCTTTCCCTACTCAGTTACCCTTTTTTTAAAAGTGAGGTTCTGTGAGTTCTGTGAGGTGTGCATCCACTGGATGCTTATTGGCTTAAAGTACCTTCTCCTTTGGTATGGCCTCCTTGGGAGAAAGAGAAACCAGTGATGCAATTGTTTTGACACTGAAAATTGACACGTGTCTTTTTGAAATAAAGAAACAGTCCCTCAGATAAATGAACAACAAGAACAACAGCCAAAAGGATAACAAAAATCAACTGTTTATAGGATGTAGAACCTTCTTTAAGTCAATAGTCCTCAGACTGTATTTTATACTTTTATATGTTTTACACTGTATTTTTATAAATTCTTTACTTGTCCTACTTAGGGGAGATGGTGGTAATCAATAATTTGAGTTAGTAGATGGGCTTAATTTCCAAAATTCAATTGTCTTCTCAGTTGATAAGTTATAAGTGCTCTTGAAAAATTTTGCTAGATTTTATTTTAAAGTATTAGGGGAAGATTACTGAAGACAAGTGTCCCTTTAAATTCTTATCTGTCATAGTCATAGTGAGCACAGGCTAAAGAATGCCATGCATTTTTCAATAATTGAGGAATTTTACTATCTCATTTTGTTACTCAATGTGGCTTTTCAACTAGGTCCAAACTAAAAACAAAAGCATCCACTCTTGGTATCCAAGGGCAGGCTGCTTTCTTGCAGATTACCTGAAACAGAGTCTTTGTGTGTAAGCGCATCCTCCACATTCACTCGACCTTCCCTGAAAGGGGTTTCTAAAGAAAAGAACATCATCTTCTGAAGCCGGGAGCTAACTGGAACACTCCAAGGTCATGGCACTATAAGGAGATAACTTGTCACTCCATCAAAGTCTAGTATTTTCCTGCTTAGCATTTAGAGTAGCCAAGAATGCCAAAATCAGACAAGGATAGTAAGCAGGTATATTCAATATTGGTAAAAATAAGAACCTCTATAATCATGTCTTATCAAATATAACTTTATGGTTCAAAATAAAAAGGAACAGATGTTGCTCTAATCTAATGTAATTGACCTTTACCTTTGATTTATTTACTTGCTTTCCACACCTAGTCCTGCTCTGGGTTTACTCTCAGCTCTGTTTTCAAGGATCTCTCCTGGCATCTGGGAACGTTATGGAATGCTAGGAACTGAACCCAGGTCAGCTGTGTGCAAGGCAAGTTCCTTACCTATTGTATTTTCACCCCAGCCAACCGTTACCTTTTCATTATTTTTAATGTTTCATTGAAACATTATTTCAAGTGTTTTATTATTTAATATCACATAAACAAAGAACTGTTAAATTGTCCATACAAATTAACTTCAATCCCCAGTAGCAGTCAGAAGCCAGCAGTGACAACTATTTCCTTGGAATCTTTCTCAAATTACCAAACATATGTTACCCCCAGTGTTTCTTTTATAACTTTCAACTGAGTTGCCCCCATGATTTTTCCAGAGTATCGTGGTTTTGCTTACCTCAGCCAGTCAAAAGAAGAATTTGTTCTAGAAAAAAGTGTGTTCCAAGTGGTTTTGAACTGGAGAACTATATTCATCCTGTTACATGTGCATTTTGGAAAACCAAAGAAAAGCTATAAACCCCAGAATATAATAACATGTTCAAATAGAGGTAATTAGTAGCACTAGGAAGGATACCAGGTATACAACAAAAAGGGTAGGGATTTAGAGATTATATGGAAAGAGACAATTATCACTAGCAGCTATTTATGGAGATAGTACTTAGTAGATACAGGAATGAAACGTTGAAAGCTCGTGGTAGTTTGAGTGAGAATTATTTATTTTATGCCTGAATTTGCTTAATCTATAGTCAATGTGAAATCACTAGGCACAAAGTATGTACTGGGCATTGAACTTTGAAAATGCAATGAAAAATAAAAACAAAATATATGATTCCCTGTACATAGAAGTGTTGTGAATGAACAAAATACACATAACTTAGACAATTTTAAGGTAATTGCACACATACAAATTTATGTCCTTTAGAAAGAGTCCACATGATATCAAGAGACTCAAAAAACATATGTAACTTACAGATAATTTTCTTGGACCAGTATACAAAAATGAGGGTGAGTCAAAAAGGTGAAGGTATAATAGAGAAGTATCCCTGTGAGAAAGGAAGAAATTGTTTGAATATCCTTTGGTGAGAAGAAATATAAGTGTAACAAAATATCATTGGAATTCCAATGGCTCTAAGAAAATCCAAGTAAGAGAACATAAAGGTAAATAGGTTTACAATTATTTATGTAATTTTGTGAATTTATGTAAGTTTGTGAATATGTTGCCTATGGCCTTATTTTTCATCATAGTAATAACATTGAAAGTTGTAATATTGCAAATCACTTATTACAACTAAATACCTAAAACACTTATGAAATGTTTTAGGGCTTTGTAATTATCCTTATTAGAAGCTAAACCACTAACATTGTCTTTATTGAAATAAAAACAGAACATCATCAATGGGGCAGAAAAGATTTCTCTGGTAATCACATGGTGAGTTCACATGGTGAGCAGAGTTCAGAGAATAAGTAAATATTGAATGTTGAACAATGGCAGTAATTTAAGTAAGAGATAAAGTTTCTAGAATTAATTTGTTGTGTATATGGAGAGAAGTATGATGATTCAGAGTTGTGAAATGTAGCAGTCAGAGGAATATCTGGCTTCCAACTTGTACAATTTAGAAAGAAAGTAATCCAATAAGCTGATACACTTGATTTAAAAACAGACTTTTTCCTATTTATTTTTACCTAAAAGAGAAGATTATGAGTTAAGTCTGGGTGTGTCAATTTTCAGGTCACTTTGAAAAGTCCAAGAGATGTGTGTTAGTCACTTGAGTGTAGGGTAACAGAATGCAAAGATGAATTGTAATTACATATTTCACTTCTATGGTTACAATTTATAACCAACCAACAGAGACAAATGAGAACATAAATTGTAAATCATGGACTCTTCAGATCCATAAAATTGACAGAGGCAGATAGGTTAGGGAAGCCCCCACCCCTCCCCCACCACCCTAAACACACATCATGGCAATGAAATTTCTGGGAATTAACAAAGCCACTAGTCCTAAATCTGTCCTAGCCTGTGGATACATATAGCAAGACCTGGTAAGACCTCCAGCAGCCAAATATGAGGAGACTGGACCCCTCCCTGCAGAAAGAGCCCGAAGAAAATTACTGGTGAACTTTCAATTCCTTCCTTTAATTGATTAGCTCTCAGCTAGCCCAGACCAGAGAAGGCTGAACCCAGTCTCTCATAGAAGATCCGGCAGGACAAAGGTCAAGGAAAGGAGTTTCAAAGAAGACCGCTCTACCCACTTAGCCACAGCCTTAGTAACAGACCCTTATCTTGCTAGAAAACCCACATAGGGGTGGCTTGGAGAAACCCTTTAAAAGTCACCTTGATCAAAGAGAGGGCGCACACATGCTGCCTGAGCCCGTTTGCTGTGTGCACCCATGTAGCTGAGCACATGGGGCACCCACATCTCCCTCCTTGAGATGTGTACTTTCCTATCTATCTGATGCTGGGATGTGTCTAAGGGCTCTCTCACCCCTTGGAGAAGCTGGGGTTCTCCCTTCAGTGCGTTACTCTCTCACTTTTCCTTCCTCCTCACCTTCAAAAACCCCCAAATAAAATCTGTTCTACTTTACTGCTCATCTACTCCTGAAACTCTTTTCTGCGAGGTGAGACAAGAACTCCAAAACTCTGGGTCTCGGTGTGGCAGAGGTGGCTTGGGAGAAAATGACCATCTCACTCGTCTTGCCTCACATAAGCCACTCATGGGCCCACCGACATCAGGATGGGGCAATGGCAGACACCCTTTAGTCAAGAACCAAAACTGAACTGAAGGAAAAACATACTCCATGTGAGGACCAAGAGGGAAATAACAATAGACCATGGGTAATCTACGCATGGACATGGACTTCAGAACCTGCTACCTCCTACAGCAAAGACACTTGGCACTGATGAGTATCAAACTCACCAGACAGACTACTATATAATCTAGGGGAACAATGGCCAGACAGAGGGAAGGTTTTGAATCATTTGTGCTAAGTCTGTTTAAAGTAAAAAAACTGGGTCTGAATTTTTCCTTCATGGCAGTGTGAGGAGGAAAAGAGACGTTTGCTTGTATAAAAATACACGTTTTGCTTCTATCTATATATATATGTAATTTTTGTATTTATATATAAAGAATTTAGCACTGTAGCACTGACGCCCCAATCTTCATAGATTTGCTTGAGCGGGCACCAGTAACTTCTCCATGGTGAGACTTGTTACTGTTTTTGGCATATTGAATATGCCATGGGTAGCTTGCCAGGCTGTGCCATTTGGGTGGAATACTCTGGATAACTTCCTGGGCTCTCCAAGAGGGATGGAGGATCAAATTTATATGCATAAAATAAAATATACGTATTATTTATATTATTGTTATTATTATTTACATAGTGGTTTTTTTTTACTCAATCTAAATCTTCAAATGCTTACTGATAGATTGACTTGAGTATAACTGTTAGATTTAGCACATATGTGGATTTGAGGGATTTTCTAGTATTTAGAACTAAAAGCAGTATTTTTATTATGATCACTAGTGTAATACTTGCCAGATTGTGAAAGAGCTAGTTTAGCTGTACTTAATCTTCAGGTTATGTTCCCTCTTATGTTCACAGAAGAGATACGGAGATGGAGAGAGTATTGATTGAACCAGCATAAAACTTTGAACTAGCTTAGCTGTTCATCTGACCTCATGGTGACTTGACATTTTTTTTTTTATTGAATCACCATGTGGAAAGTTGCAAAGCTTTCAGGCTTAGTCTCAGTTATACAATGATCGAACAATCATCCCTTCACCAGTGCACATGTTCCACCACCAAGAACCCCAGTATATCTCCCATCCCACCCCCACATCCCGCCTTTGTAGCTGATAATTTTCACTTTACTTTGATTACATTCAATATTTACTTTGATTACATTCAATATTTCAACAAAAAACTCATTCTTGTTATTGTTTGGAGTTTCCATCCCAAAATGAAACCTGCTGAAAAGGAAGCATTTGATGATTTGTTTTCCATTGCTGAGAATGAAGAGATATGAGGTTTAGGATTTCTGCATTTTAGTATTTTAGTAACTAAGTCCAGGGAAATTTCTGCCAGAAATTGCATCATTGCAAGCTTGTACCTCTCTTTAGTGGTACAAGATGGCAGTTGCCATGCCGCCCCTCCCCACCCAAAGGAAAAGCCGAGAGAGAAAAACCTTTCCCCTCCTGGGGCGGCATGGGGCTGTGGCTTAGTTCACAGTCTAGAGAAATTTCTGCAAGAAGCTGCTGGTGCCAAAATTAGATAGGTGGCCTCCGGGATCATGGTCATTCAGCAGCGGAAAGGCCGCACATGTGCAGCCTCTCGGGTCACATCTCAGCGGAGAGCCTTTAAGAGTGACTTGACATTTTTATTTGTAATCTGGAAGATCAGATCCAAGCTATTTATAATATATCTCTTATTTCTAGAATTATCTATATGTAGAGTAAGAGATTACTCACAGTTAAAAACTTTTCCTTTTTTGTCAAGTAGAAAATGATTGCACGCAATACATTGGGTAAAACAAGCGATAGAAATTTTGATTAAAAGATTTAATCTCTGGTTTTTCCCTTGGGCTGCTACTTCTATTTTAAAAATTCACGTATTTTGTTCATTCTTATATTTATTTGGTTTTTATTTATTTGGTCACACCCATCAGTGCTCAGGGATTACTCCTGGTTCTGTGTTCATGGACCATCCTGATAATGCCTGGTAGACTGTTTTCTGGTGCAGGGGATAAAATCAGTGTTGGCCACCTGCAAGGCAACTGCTTCTCCCCCGGGTTATCTCTCTGGACCTGAACTGCTATTTTCAACAATAAGTGTTTTCTGAAAATACTGGTGATATTTTAGTGTCTCCCTTTCTAATCTAGGAAACTATGAATCAGTGTAAAAGTTACCTATATTGGTTAGAGGAATTAAATCAAGTAAACTAAAATAAAATTTTATTTTAATATTATGAAAGAATTTTCTCCTTTAGTCATGAAAAATCCCCGCAGGAGAACGAAAACAAGTGCATGGGGTAGAACAAGGAACCGAACGTGCTGTTGGCTCTGCAACGAACTGCATGAGACCAAGTGTGTCCTCATTCCGGTGTCTAGTGAACTGTTATTCCTCCTGGTGGCGAGTGTAGGAAGTGCAGCTCTCAATAAAGTTCGGAGTTTGTTAGCCTTGACAAAAAAATCACCAGGATTGCGCACTTGCATACTTCTTTTCATTTCCTTCTGTAATAAGTGTGTCTTGAATCCAAATAGCTCTATATAGTGTGTATCAAGGCTGACATGCTAGAATTTGTGTTTCTTAATGGAAGGCAAGAGAGAGTTAGGTTAAAGCCAGATTAAGCAACCCCAGCTAAAACCTTTGAACTCTTTTATAGGTGAGCAATTGTTAAGTGTATTTTTATGGAAAAGTAGCATGATGTGGAATTTTTTTCGGGAGGTTTATCTGCAAGCTATTTCCATAAGCTTTCTTTCATTGCATATGGAATTAAAAAGTAAATGAAATATTCTTATTTTTGAAGGTTTAGAGTATAAGCCATAACTGTTCTGCTTTCCATATAATTTATACTATTTAACATTTTCATAAATGTTAATTTTCTGTATTTCTAAGCTGAAAATTTCATGGGAGTAGATAATCTCTTATTTTGTTAATTACTAGACCATAAGAAAACAGTGATGGACATTTAAGAAATTAAAAAAAAATTTTTAATTTTAAATTTTATTGAATCAGCATGAGATAGTTACAAGCTTTCATGTTTGGGTTACAATCTCACGATGATCAAACACCCATCCATCCACCAGAGCACATTCCCCACCACCAATATCCCGGGTATGCCCCCCCTTTCCCACCCTTCCCCTGCGTCATGACAGACAATAGTCCCTATACTCTCTCTCCTTTTGGGCATTCTAGCTTGCAACACAGACACTGAGAGGTCATCATGTTTGGTCCATTATCTACTTTTGGCATGCATCTCCCATCCCAACTGGTTCCTCCAGCCATCATTTTCTTAGCGATCTCTTCTCTATTCCATCTGCCTTCTCCCCTCCACTCATGAAACAGTCTTCCAGCTATGGGGCAACCCCCCTAGCCCTTTTATCTACTGTCCTTAGTTGTCAGCCTCATGTGATGTTATTTTATACTCCACAAATGAGTGCAGTTCCTCTATGTCTGTCCCTCTCGTTCTGACTCATTTCACTTAGCATGATACTCTCCATGTTTATCCATTTATTAGCAAATTTCATGACTTTATCTCTCCTAACAGCTGCATAGTATTCCATTGTGTAGATGTACCAAAGTTTCTTTAACCAGTCATCTGTTTTAGGGCACTCGGGTTGTTTCCATATTTTGGCTATTGTGAACAGTGCTGCAATGAATATATAGGTACAGATGTCATTTCTACTGTGCTCTTTTGCATCCTCGGGATAATATATTCCCAGAAGTGGTATTGCGGGTTCATATGGAAGCTCAATTTCTAGTTTTTGAAGGACTGTCCATATTGTTTTCCAGAAAGGCTGGACCAGTCGGTATTCCCACCAGCAGTGAAGGAGCGTCCCTTTATCCCCACATCCACACCAGCACTGGTTGCTTTTGCTCTTTTGAATGGGTGCCAGTCTTTGTGGTGTGAGATAATATCTCATTGTAGTTTTGATTTGCATCTCCCTGATGACTAGTGATGTGGAGCATTTTTTCAAGTGCTTTTTGGCCATTTGTATTAAAGAAATATTTTTGATGTTTAGCTCATTTATTTAAAAATTCTGGCGGGGGGAAGGCATCCCAAGCAGTGCTCAGGACTGACTCTTGGCTCTGTGTTCAGGGATCACTTCTAATGGTGCTCAAGCGATCATTGAAGTGCCAGGGTCAAACCCAGGCCAGCCATGTGCAAGGTTAGCCCCCTACATGCTGTACTATTTCTCTGTTTCTAACCTGTCTATATTAAAGGCAAGAGACTAAAGTATAGGAGAGAAATAAAGTGTTTCTCAAGATACTAAAACTTAACCTCGGGTAAAAATAATAGAGAGGAGAAATAATACGGTTTGAAGAATAAGTAAACAGAACAGGATAACTCACTGGACGTGGTTAGTGAGGAGAAAGGAATGTGAAATTACTGAGCCTGGAGGTTATGTACAGGGAATGACAGTGCTTTAGGGAAAAAATTGGACAGTCAAATGAAAAGTATAATGTGAGTAGAAGACAGGTTAAAGTCTTGCAAACAAAGAGCTAAAGGTTTTGAGGGACAGTTAAAGGTATCTGATTAGAACTCAGGAAACAAACCAGACTTGGCTTTATGGCAGAGAAATGATAGCTGAATGCTGAGCTCAGATAAGATTTCTGTGGCACAAACTCTAGATACAGTTAGTACAGAGAATTATTTTTTTTTATTATTTCATGCATCTTCAAATTGACCTTAAGCACTCTGGCCCATTCATAATTTATGCACATATCTCAATACATCTGATGAAAAAGAAGATTCTGGGAGCTCACAATCTAGTAGGACTGGCAAGTGACAAGTAAAACTTTATACATATGCAATATGTTCTCTTAGGGGAGAAGGAAAACGCTTTTTCTTTTTCTTTTCTTTTCTTTTTTATTGAATCACCATGAGCTGCAGTTACAAAACTTTCTTGTCTGAGTTTCAGTCATACAGTGATCAAACACCCATCACTCCACCAGTGAAAAATTTCCACCACCAGTGTCCCCAGTATCCCCCCATCCCAACCCTGCCCCTGCCTCCATGGCAGACAATTTCCCTCTTACACTCTCTCTACTTATGGGCATTATGGTTTTCAATACAGATACTGAGAGGTTATCATGTTTGGTTCTTTATGAACAATATTATCTATGGGAGATGGTACACATCTCCCATCCTGAGAGATCCCTCCAACCATCATTGACTTAGTGATCCCTTCTCCATGCCAGCTGCCATCTTTCCCAGCTGATAAGACAGGGTTCCAATTGTGGAGCAATATTCCTGGACCTTGTCTCTACTGTCCTTGGGTGTTAGTCTCATATTATGATATTTGATATTCCACAAATGAGTTCAGTCATTCTATGTTTGTCCCTCCCTTTCTGACTTATTTCATTTACCATAATACTCTTCATGACCATCTACTTATAAGAAAATTTTGTGACTTCATTTTCCCTAACAGCTGCATAGTATTCCATTGTGTAGGTGTACCAAAGTTTCTTTAACCAGTTATCTATTCTAGGGCACTTGGGTTGTTTCTAGATTCTGGCTATTGTTAACTGTGCTGCAATGAATATATAGGTGCAGATGTCATTTATACTGTGCTTTTTTGCACCCTTGGGATATATTCCCAGATGTGGTATTGCTGGGTTATATGAAAGTTCAATTTCTAGTGTTTGAGAAACTGTCCATATTGTTTTCCAAAAGGCTGGGCCAGTCAGCATTCCCACCAACAATGAAAAAGAGTCCCTTTCTCCCCACATCCATACCAGCACTGGTTGTTTTTGTTCTTTTGGATGTGTGCCAGCCTCTTTGGTGTGAGATGGTATCTCATTGTTGTTTTGCATCTCTCTGATGATTAGCAATATGGAGTGCTTTTTATGTGCCTTCTGGCCATTTGTATTTTCTTTTTGAGGAAGCTTCTGTTCGTTTCTTCTCCCCAGTTTTTGATGGGGTGGAGTTTCTTTTCTTGTACAGTTCTATTAATGTTTTATATAGCCTTGATATTAAGAAAACCCTTTTTCTAAACAGTAATCATGGAAGAATCATCATATATCTAAGGACTTGGAATTAAAATATCAGTAAAGTGCCAATAGGAGATTAAATTCCTTCCTAAATATTTCTATAACCAGTTCTCTTTTGGTTAGCATCCAGGATACTAATCCTTATTATATAAGAAGGATAAAAGTGTTTGTTAAAATCATGTAAAAAACCCACACTGAAAAACAAAGTAAAATTGAAAAACCAGAGCTTATTCTGCTTTTTCATAACTCATAATTGAAGATTATCATTTAGGCAAAAGTATTATCTTAAGTTATTACCAAAAAACACAATGCCCACTAACGGCAGGAGAAATGATTTCAACAATCCCTAGTAGATGCCAGGAACTTTTTTTCAGAGGGCTTTCTTTGAAAGAAATTCCTGATTTGCACTCCACATTGAAGTTATATTTGCTTCTGGCTTTTGTGCCTTGTATTAGACAGAGGTCAGAGTTCATTTTTTTACAGGTAGCTATCCAGTTTTCCCAGCAACACTTGCTGAAGAGGCTTTCCTTGTTCCACTTTGCATTTCTTGCTCCTTTGTCAAAGATTAAATGGCCATATATTTGGGGGTCTGTGACAGGATATTCAACTCTGTTCCATTGGTCGCAGGCCTGTTTTTATCCCAATACCATGCTGTTTTAATTATTACTGCTTTGCAGTAGAGTTTGAAGTTGGGGAAGGTGATGTCCCCCATCTTCATTTTTCCAAGGATTGCTTTTGATATTCATGGGGGGTTATTGTTCCATATAAATTTAAGGAGTGTTTTGTCTATTTCTTTAAAAAATGTCATGGGTATCCTGATAGGGACTGCATTAAATTAAATACCGCTTTGGGCAGTATTGCCATTTTGATAATGTTAATTCTTCCTATCCATGAGCAGGGGTTGTGTCTCCATTTCCTAGTGTCCTCCTTTATTTATTGAAGTAGTATTTTGTAATTTTCCTTGTATAGGTCAATCACCTCTTTGGTTAAGTTGATTCCAAGGTACTTGGTTTTTTGAGGTACTATTGTGAACAGGATTGTTTTTTTAATGTCTCTTTCTTCTCTTTCATTAGTTGTATATAAGAAAGCCATGGACTTTTGGGTGTTGATTTTGTAGCCTGCCACTTTACTATATCCACTTATTGTTTCTAGGAGCTTTTCTGTAGAGTCTTTAGGGTTTTCCTAGTATCATATCGTCTGCAAATAGTGATAACTTGATCTCTTCCTTTCCTATGTGTATCACGAGGATGCAAAAGAGCACAGTAGAAATGACATCTGTACCTATATATTCATTGCAGCACTGTTCACAATAGCCAAAATATGGAAACAACCCGAGTGCCCTAAAACAGATGACTGGTTAAAGAAACTTTGGTACATCTACACAATGGAATACTATGCAGCTGTTAGGAGAGATAAAGTCATGAAATTTGCTAATAAATGGATAAACATGGAGAGTATCATGCTAAGTGAAATGAGTCAGAACGAGAGGGACAGACATAGAGGAACTGCACTCATTTGTGGAGTATAAAATAACATCACATGAGGCTGACAACTAAGGACAGTAGATAAAAGGGCTAGGGGGGTTGCCCCATAGCTGGAAGACTGTTTCATGAGTGGAGGGGAGAAGGCAGATGGAATAGAGAAGAGATCGCTAAGAAAATGATGGCTGGAGGAACCAGTTGGGATGGGAGATGCATGCCAAAAGTAGATAATGGACCAAACATGATGACCTCTCAGTGTCTGTGTTGCAAGCTAGAATGCCCAAAAGGAGAGAGAGTATAGGGACTATTGTCTGTCATGACGCAGGGGAAGGGTGGGAAAGGGGGGGTATACCCAGGATATTGGTGGTGGGGAATGTGCACTAGTGGAGGAATGTGTGTTTGATCATCGTGAGATTGTAACCCAAACATGAAAACTTGTAACTATCTCATGCTGATTCAATAAAATTTAAAAAAAAAGATTAATTAAAGAAATTACAAAGACACACAAATAAAGAATTGCTTCTGGGCCTTATGGCTAAAATCAAGTGTATCACATTGAAGTTAGACACAAACTGTGAGCTTTTGATCATTCTTTCTCTACATATGTACATTATATGATTCAAAACATATTTCAATTTTTATTATATTTTATTCTTAAAAAGCACTAATGATGGGTTTCTAATTAAGTAACCCACATCCTTAAAAATTTCTGATGGAAGAAAAAGTGACTTGACATTTTTTATCAGCACCTAATTCTTTGATAAAGGCCATAGATTTCCAGGATTTGGGCTATTAAAATGTATAATGATAACTGAAATATGTTACTGACACTAGCTAATGAAATTAACTTACATATGTAGGTACCATAGTAATTTATACTGAGAAGCTGTGTCTTTTCCGAGATTTGATCAAAATAAGGCCAATCATACTTTTCAAAGAGTACACAGATTTTATTTATTTCTTTAACTTACCGTGAAATACAAAGTTATCAAGTTGTTCATGATTGGGTTTCAGAAATACAATGTTTTAACACCTGTCCCTTCACCAGTGTACATTCCCCACCACCAAATTTCCCCATTTTCTTCCCTCTACACGCCCCCAGTCTGCCTCTATGGCAGACATCTCTCTCTCTCTCTCTCTCTCTCTCTTTCTCTCTCTCCCCCCTCCCTCCCCGCCCCCCCCTCTCTCTCTCCCTCTCTCTCTCTCCTGTACATTTTTTTTTCTTTTTGCTCTTGTTCTTGTTCTCTCTCTTTCCTTTTGGCAATTACAGTTTGCAATACAGGTACTGAAAAGTTATTATGCATAACCCTTTTTTTAAAAAATTTTATTGAATCACCGTGAGATTGTTACAAGTTTTCAAAATGATCAAACACCCATCCAACCCTTTACCTACTTTCAGCACTCAGGTCTTGTCCAGAGTGATCATTGTCAATTATCATGGTCATAGTGGGCCATTCTCTATCCTAACCGCTAAGAGTACACAGTTTTTTTTTAAACAAAGTGAATCTAAGATAAATATGGTTTCTATTTGTAAAACTTATTTTTGCTTTAGTGATACTCATGACCATACCATCTGTGATAATTAGCAAAACCAATTGATTATTGTCCAGGTTTCAATTTATATCATACGACAATATAAGAAAACTTAGACCAAAATAAAGTCTTAAAAATTAGTATTTAGTCATGCTACAATTTTTTAAATCTACTTTGCCAATTTGTTGAGCAATTAGAATAGAATATTTCATAAAAGCCATTACCCCTGAGCAGTTTTCAGGCATTAAATTTTGGGGATCAAGAGAAATTTTATAATTGTTTATATGAGTTATTTAAAAAATAACTAGTGAAACTTGAAATGCTGCATAAAAGAACTGATTCTCTTATTTTCTGTAACAAATTTTTAGGAAAGAAAAACAAGTTAGGAGAGAAATAAGCTAGTAAAATTTGTAGTCATTAAATTGGCAATCCTAGGAAGACCAAATTAAATTTCAAAAGTTTCTATTAATCTAATTTTCAAATTGAATAATGAATACTAATACAATGAATACTAATACATGCTTCCTATAATCAGTTAAAGTCTGATGTTATTTGCTTTCCTTACTTCACATTCCATTATGTGGCAGATTTTAGAGCAAATTACTAACCTCTGTTAAATCTATTGTTAAGAAAATATGTAACTATTCCAATAAATTGAAAGGACAATATAGGCTTTCAATGTGCAAGAACAAATCCTAGCCCCAACATTAATTGGCTGTAAATATGATAGCTGCAAACTACCTTAGGAGGCACACATAACTTGAACATAAATTATAGGGAACCACTAAACAAACTCCTATTTTAAAATATGATAACAAATGCCTCATCGAAAAATAGCAATGACTGAGAATGTATTGTTTTTTTTTTTTAAAAAAGAACATCACTGGGCAATTTGAGTAATAGCTGCAACAATGTTTATTTAACGATTATTTTAAAAATCTGTGTTTCCTTCCATCCCCTTTTTTTGACATCTTGTGACTTAGTGAGAGTTTAATTTAATGAGAGTTTCATTGGTACATTGTTCTAAAACCATACCCTCCACCAGAGTATCCACTGTCTTCCCAATGACTCCTCCCATTTGGTCCTTATCCCACAGATAAGCAAAAATCTTATTTGTTTTGGTGAAGCAAGATAGTTGTTTTGTTGTTGTTGAAACTTATTTAGAAATATGTGAGGGGAGAGAAAGGGAGAAGTGTGTATTCAAGAGAGAACATGGGTTTCTGTAGAGTAGAAATAGGTAAACAAATCAAGATAAGCATGGAAAATATGTTTTATTTCTTAACTAGGAAGGATCAATTAACTTTACAAAAAAGTATGTTTTTAAGTCTAGGCAATTTGAACCCAAAATGGTATTATTAAAAATAGAATAGATGCTTTCTAATGACAGTATCAGGAAACTGAATAAAATAGCAGGAAAAACATCTTCCTAGAATTAATGAATCATTCTTAGAATGAAGGAATTATTTTTCTCTTGTGTGGTTTTTCTTCAGTCCTCTAAATTGAGTCACTGTTTACTCAGAAAAAACACAGAACTATTAATACAGTCAATATTCCTGAAATTTAAGTAGACTTTAAAATTGTTTCATAAACAAAGTGGCTTTTATATTTATTTAAGAAAATTTAAATACTCAAATATGGCGAAGAGAATCCCAGCTTATAAAACTCTAAAATGTTTAGCAGTGATATATAAATGAAGGATTAAACCAAATGTGTATATAATATATTTAGAAATAAACAAAAGAAGATTGTCAAGAAAACCTTCACAATATGTTCAGATTTTTATCATACCATCATTTCAGAGAAATGTAAAACAAACAAATAAGATGGAGATGTGTTATCATAGTATGGGCTGAAAAAGGCAGAGTGTAAAGAATTACAATTTCTACTTTCAGAATTTAAGAAAATTTTCTTTTTGGTGCTACTGAGTTAAAATGCACATAACATAAAATATACAATTTTTCTATTTTTCAGTGTTCTAGTTCAGCAGTATTAAGGGCATTCAATTTGTCCCCATTAATAGAAATAGAAAAAAACTTATAAATGGAAAAAATAATGTTTTTGATTATAATAACTAATGTTGATAAAAATGACCAACCTACTTAAGCATAGTGAAAATTTAATGCAGTCTCTATAAAAATTCCAATGAAATTCTTCAAGAACACAGAACAAATATTAGTAAAATTTGTGTTAAACCATAAAATTCCCAGAATAGTCAAGGAAATCTGGGAGAAAAATAACACAGGCATTGTATTCAATGACTTTAAAGTATATCATATATTTTATCATAATTTTATCATAAAGTTATAGCAATCAAAACTTTACAAAAATGAAGTAAAAGCAGACTTTCATACCAATAGAATAGAATTGTGATCTCAGAATTATATCCTTTGATATGTAGAAAGTTCATAATAAGTGAATGGCATAGAGTGGAGGAAAGAAAGCTTCTCAACAGGTAGTTACATACCAAATCATGAAATTGGACCACAACCTCGTACAATACACAAAATTCAATTAAAAACCCTTGATGTTATACCTTAATCCATAAAATACAGAGAAGAAAACATAGAAAGATATTTTCTTGATATCAATCTCAGAGGTATCGTCAATGATCAAACTCCATTGCATTTGACAGAAAAATAAAAAATAAACGGGACTATGCCAAACTAAAAATCTTCTGCACTGCAAAACCAACCATGACTAAAATGAGAAGACACCTGACTTTATGTGAAAAATTATTTGCACAGGGGCCGGAGCGATAGCACAGCAGGTAGGGCATTCGCCTTGCAAGCGGCCGACCCGGGTTCGATCCCCGGCATCCCATATGGTCCCCCAAGCACCGCCAGGAGTAATTCCTGAATGCAAAGCCAGGAGTAACCCCTGAGCATCGCTGGGTGTGACCCAAAAAGCAAAAAAAAAAAAATTATTTGCACATCCAGCATCTGACAGAGGACTAATATCAAATATATGTAAAGCACTTACAAAACTCAACAACAAAAAGAAAACCCCATAAAAAAACAGAGAAGTTGAACAGACACTTGTTCAAAGAAGAAATATAGACAGACAACAGAAAGTTGAAAAACTGTCATCACTGGTTATTAAGTAAATACAAATCAAAACAACAATGAGATGTCATGTTAAAATGAGAATTATCAGGATATAAAAGGCCACAAATTAGTGTTGGCAAGGATATGGAGAGAACTTCAGTACTTTCTTGGTGTGAACATAAATTAGTGCATTTATGAAAGATAGTATGGAGATTATTTTAAAAAATAGAGTACCAAGGAGATAATTCAGAAGGTTTAGTGCACATATTTAACATACAGGATACCCCGGCACATGCAGAAGTGTTAAGTGCTCCCAAAAGTGGTAGGAATAGCTCCTAAGTAGGTTAATTGTGGCAGAAAAATGCACAACCTCATAAAAAAGAATAAATAAATCAAAATTTAAAAGACAGTATATAAAGTAGTGCCATTACATACAGAGGATATGATCACATTAATCCAAGGGTATATCTGCACTCCTATGTTTATAGCAGCATTATTTCTAACACCCCAAACGTGAAATCCCTGTAATACCAGCTGCAGATAGATGATGACTGACAAAGGAAAGTTTGGGATACACACTCAATAGAACACAGCTGTGCCATTGAAAAAAATTCAGGGGTGTGTTTTCTAAAATGTTTGTTTAGCCACACCCAGAGGAGTGGCTTGCTCCTGGTTTACTCCTGGCTCTGTGCTCAGGGATTACTCCTGGGCTGGAGGGACCTTGCGGGATGCTGGGGATTGAACCCAGCTGGGCTGTGTGCAAGGCAGGCACCTGACTCACGGTCCTATATGTCTGGTGGGAAAGTAGCCTTTGGGAACAAAATGGATAAATCTTAAGGTTACTATGTGAGGTGAAATAGTAAGGAAATGAAAAATGCTTACCAGATGGTTTCACTCGTATGTGTGCTATAAACAAAGCAATTTAACTGGTGTGTGTGTGTGGTGGTGGGGGGACCCTCATTACTAGAGTCAGTAGTTTTGTGACCAAAATATTGTGGAGAATTACAGAGGAAAAATGGAGGGTATGAGGAATGTGTGGAGAAGACAAGGCTAAAACTTTGGCGGTGGGTGCTTGAGTTTTAAACACACTCAGAGGAATAAAATTGCATCACTGTTTGCCTTGCACTTGGCCAACCCAGGTTCGCTCTTGGCATCCCATATAGTCCCCCAGGCATGGCCAGGAATAATTCCTGATTGCAAAGCCGGGAGTAAGCCACACCACTGGATGTGGCCCCAAAAACTATATAAATAAATAACAAAATAGACAAAATGACACCCTGAAATACTATAGTATTATAGAATCCAGAGAGATTATAGTAGGTAGGCACTTGTGTTGCATGCACCTACCCTTGGTTTGATCCCCAGAACCACATATAGTCCTCTGAGCCCCACCAAGAATGATACTTGAGCACAGATCCAGGAGTAAGCCCTGAGCACGGCGGGGAGTAGTCCAAACACCAAAAATAAAACAAAAATAAAAAAGCAACAAAACTCAAAATATACTAACCAATGATAATATTTTTCAAAACTTACTTCAAATCTTTGAGTCTTTATGGGTCCTGGGATTCCAAAGATTTAAATGGAAAGTCCATTAATGGGGCAAAAGAGGGTTCAGCACTGCATTACCAGAGTGATCCTGTTGGTTCCCAGTACTGCAGTGACTGAGCAACTCCACACCTCAGGCCCTACATTGAAACCAAGGCCACATGTCTCCAGGACTCCAGGATTAGCCACAGACTCCATGAACACTGCTTCGAAACCACAAGTCATTAACCTAGTAGTAGCTGGAAAACTAACTAAACTTAAGGTGGAAACTATTGCTTAACCTAGTTGAGCAGAAGCGCACTGACACTGATGGAATTGTTCTTTTAAATTCAAACTGTGACTGATTATCATATGTAAAAGTTAACTGCTCTAGTAGCATCTAAAAATATACAAAATAGAACTAAAACAGTTTGTTATCTGTGCGAATTCTTAATAGCTACCCTTAATTGTAGTCTGCCAAAAACCACAATTTTAAATGAGTCAGTCTGGAATTTCCTGGTCAACATTGGTGAGATAATGTGTATTACAATCCCCTGACATCCATTACGACCCCTGACTTCCCCTAAGGAAGGTGGCTTTGCCTGAAATAACATTCTAATATGTTTTAGACTGGTGATATTCGATCTTTTTATACTCGCACAAGGCACTGATCCCAGGCCAGTTGTGAAAACCACTGTCAGCTAAATTGCAACAAATTTTTAGAACAGTGTTTCTCAACTGGGAACCCTATGTCTGCTCTGTGAGCCCCCAAGATATTCCAAGGGACTACATGCGAAAACCACTGAGTAGGGAAGAGGTATTGTAGGAGATTAGGGGACCAACTGTTAGATTGGGGGGAAGGGGTTCAAGAGGGAAACAAGGTTAGAAGGAACCTTAACAGTTGGGAAAATATTGAGAAACATTATTTCTTATCCTATTCCCTTCTTCCTGTGAGACAGATGCTGTTGAGTTTACGTATCACTTGCAAAATCCATTCTACCTTCACATTTATCAGGGTTAATTCTGTTCTCTCCTCTTTTCTTTTAACAGTGTGACGGCAATACTCCTATTGATGAAGACTCCAGAGGATTCTAGTACACCCACCTGAGAAACGGCACCACACTTCACTGTTTTGTTTAGTTTTAGTCCAACTAAGCCCTTGCTTGCCCAAAGAAGCCAGTGAGTTCTGTTGTGGCATGCCATGGGCTTTGCTGAGAGAATTTGACATTCACAGTTAACAACAGCACATATCTACTATTCTACTTTTATTCTTCCCTACTCCTTGCCTTTTCCTATATTTCTCTCCAAGCTACCATTGCATCCATTCATCCCTTTTCTGCCTGTGTTTTCCCCAAGATCAATTTCCTTCCTACCCTTTCCAGAACTCCTTGCTCCAGATGTGCTCAGTCCCTTCTACTTGCCCTGAAATTTCTAGCTTTATGAACTCATTCTGGCAGCTGCACTTTCCGGACCCGTCTCCTGTTCACCTTGAATGCCCTAGCCCGGTTCTAAACTCCTCCCTACATGAATCCAAGGTCCACCCCTTTGTCTTCCTTCCCAGAACATTCTCTCCCAGCCTTTCCTAGGTACAGTTACTGCCTAGGATTCTACCAGCGTCTGCAGATCTCTGTGGTTAGATCCCTCAGGCTGATTCCTCCCTGGGACCTGCAAGACTGCCATTGCAGGTGAGCCTCCCAAAACCTCATTGTAATTGGGCTGCGTGCGTGAGTTGATCTATTTAGCAAATTGTTTTCCCGAAGGGTCTTAACCTGGAATGCCCTGCCTAGGTCTTTCAGAAAATGCACCCACCTTTCCTCGAAACATTTGGATTTAATTGCTCTAGGCAAGATGTGAATATGGTTACCAGCCCCTCAGAAAAGTCTGCTGCTTATGTGTTCAAATTTGGCAATTGTTAGAAAAACTTAAGCTTAGTATATGTTCTGCTTCCTTCACTCATTTCAGAAGGGGCTTGCATGTACCTGGAATCTTTGATGGTGGGGTTATATATCCTTAGGAAGCCTTCAAGCTCCTAACTCATAGTCCTTGTTTATTCCCACTAATATATCAGAAACAGAATGTACTTTTAGAATTCCTGAGGAATTTGGCGATTTTCAGTGTCTTGAAAAATGCCCAAAAGAATTTCATTACAAAATAAAAAACACCCTAGAAGGGCTCAGGCTAAAAAGGAACCCAAGGTGATAGCATACTATTAAATCACATCTGTGGGTGAATGATTAACTGGAATGGAAACTGGCAAAATACTTTTTCAGCCTAACTAACTCAGTTCTGTACACTCAGGAAACTACTATATTTTCTTTTCTAGATTTGCTAATTAGGAGTTGGAGATAGCCTTCAAAGTCTTCTGGGCAGAAAGGATAATTTTACAAGTGAAGAAATTGAGGCCAAGAGATATAGTGGCTTAATGAAATTCCCACAATTAAATAAGAGAGGAAGGTGGAAAACCCAATAATTTTTCAGGGCTTGAACCTTCTTCCAATACAGCCACTCTACCTATTAACACTTTGTTTTGAAATTCTTCTAGTATCTGTTAATGTGCAAACAGGCAGTGGTCAAGGACCCAAAAGAAGTGAAATTTTATGGAGTAAAAGAGCAATTGTTATAGACAAATTATTGGTGTTTGGTATTAAGTTCAAAAACATGGGTTTGAAAAGCAAGTGAAGGTTAGTAATTAACGTTGGAGCTGGCACATAATAATAGTAAAATTAAAAGTCATCATTATTATTAATGATTAGGCTTTATGTAATTATCATATTATATGAGAAAAAATGCCAATGTAGCCCTCATCTGTTTTCTTTCTAATGGGGGGGGGAAGACGTTTCATATATTGTACCTGTTGCATTGTTTAGAGACAAACTTTTTTTTAAAATCTGTATTTGGATTTTTTCCGTAAAAACTCCAATTTTCACTAGATTTTTATTAAAGTATCATTGCATATAACATTATATACGTTTCATATCTGCATAATTGAAAATCAGATCATGTGTCTTGTTTGTTCTGAGATCTACCCTCTGCCCCCAACCTTTAAAGATTCCCTTTCCTTGACTCATTAATATTTGGTAGTAGAGCTCAAAAATTCTTTATTATTTTGTTTAATCAACTTATTTTTAATTTTTAAATCTGTAAGCTCATACAAGTGGAATCATAGGCTTGACTTTTTACACTAGAGTTCATTTCAATTAACTTTTTTTTTATTGAATCACCATAACAGTTTAAAAGTTTTCAGGTTTAAGTCTCAGTCATACAACGATCAAACACCCATCCCTTCACCAGTGCACATGTTCCACCACCAAGAACCCCAGTATTACTCCCCCACCCCCACCCTGCCTGTGTGACAGATGATTTTCACTTTACTCTCTACTTTGATTACATTCAATTTTGGACAGAAAACCCACTATTATTATTTGGAATTTCCCCCCCCAACAATCAGACCTGCCGAAAAGGCATCATTAGATAATTTATTTTCTGTTGCTGGTAATGAACAGCATATGATGTCGCTTGGCTGCGACAGTGGCCACGTGGTTTTGTAGTATGGTATTTTAGTAATTAAGTCCAGAGGTATTTCTGCCAGCAACCGCTGCATTTCAAGATTGGTTTGTGTTCCTCTGGGATCATGGGCATTCAGGAGCAAAAGAACCATTCATGGGTGACTGCTTAGGGTCTAGTTGGGCAGGGAAAAGGACCAGTTCGGCCATCCCCATCGCGAGATTTCCCGCATGCCCCATCACTGCAATCTCCTACCTCTGTGTCCAATTGGCTCTGAAAGCTGGTGGTTGCCATGCTGCTGCAAAGGGGAAAAGGCTGAGGGACAAAAACCCTTCCCCTCCCGGGGCTGCATGGAGCCATAGCTTAGTTCACAGTCCAGGAGCAGTTGACAGTAATTCAGGATGTTAACATTTCTTGACTATTATAAATGCACTAATTCACTTTGCCACCAGCAATATCCCTAGGGCTTCCCTTCTCTCCACATCCTCTATAATTTATTTTGTTATTTCCTCTTGTTTAGTAGCATTATTATCATAGATAGGTAATGATGTCTCTTGTTTTGGTTTGTATGTCCCCAATAATAAGAGATGATCGGTATCCTTCCATGTGCCATTTAGATGTCTTATGTCTTCTTTGGAGAGCTGAAATGGAAACACAGTGGGTAGGGTGTTTGCTTTGCACGTGGTTGACCTAGGTTCGGTTCCTCTGCCCCTCTCGGAGAGTCTGGCAAGCTACTGAGATTATCTCACCAGCACAGCAGAGCCTCGCAAGCTCACTGTGGCGTGTTCGATATGCCAAAAACAGTAACAAAAGTTCCACAATGGAGACATTACTGGTGCCCACTTGAGCAAATTTATGAGCAACAGCATGACAGTGACAGTGACAGATGTCGTCTTTGGAGAAGTACATATTTAGATATTCTGTTTCTCTGGGGATGGTTGTGCATGGAGCAGATCTGATCTGGGTGCCACTCGCATCAGTGCTGCACTAACTGGACCAGGTGCTCCATGCTAGAACATGGCAGTGAGGAGCTTCTTAGGGGCAGTGCTGCAGCCAAGTGGCAAGTTATCGGTGATGTAAAGGGAAACAGGCCAAGATATTTCTGAGATGCTGCTACCAATAGAGGTGGGAAGGGAAGCTTTAGGTCAGTAAGCAGAGCAGCTGGGAGTTGACCAGGAACAGAGCACAACAAAACCAGTTGGAACCTGCCAGTCCCCTGTACCTATGTTCCACTGCTTATTTGGTGAGTGGGGGAGGTGGGATGCTTCAGTCTGGGAAACCCTGACTACTCTTACTGGTACTCAGCCAACAGGTCAGATGGATGCTGGAAGATACCAGGGCCATCATTATAGTGGTAAGGGATCTTTAGTGCTACAGGGGCAGTGTTAGTGGGTGCAGGGGGCTGGGAAGGGAAGGGCATAAAGTGCATAGGATTGAATTTGAATCCTTGCACATGTGAGGCATGAGCCACAACTTTTGAGATATCTTCCTGGTCTCCCATCATTTCTAACTTTCTGCTTTCAATCACTGTAGGGTCCTAAGGGTTTTTGTATATTTTGAAAATTAAGCCCTTGTTGGACAAATGGTGTGCAAGTATTTTTTACCAGTCTGTGGAATATATTTTTATTTTGAGGCAGTTTTCTATTGCTATGTAAAAGCTATTGCAATCTCATCTGTTTTTGCTTTTGTTTCAATTTCTAGTGGAATGAAATCTCCAAACAGATCTCTAAGAATGATATCAGGGAACATATCACATGCATTCTCTTTGTATTTTATGACTTTAGGTCTTCCTACATTGAAGTCTTTAATCCATCTTTAACTAAGTATTAAATATGGTGCTAGACTATGGCCTATTTTCATTATCTTGCCAGTGGCTCTCCAGTTTTCTCAGTACAATTTTTAAAAGAGAATTTCCTTGCTCCATCATAGACTATTAATCCTTTTATTCATGCATTAGCTTTCCATTGTGTGGTCTTACTGCTCTCACTTATTTCCTATTGATCTCTTTGTATTTTTATTGCAATCTATACTGCTTTATTACTGCTACTTTGTACTATACATTGACATAAGAGAGCATGGTATCTATGTATTATGATATATGTGTTATTTTCCCACTATGGCATAATTTTGATATTGGATGTCTTTTATAGTTTCAAATAAATTTCATAATTAATAAAAAAGTTCAATGAAGAGTTTTGGGGGATTTCAATGTGAATCTCATTGAATCTGCACATTGCTTTAGATACTATCCATTATAGTTTTTGAATTTAGAAAAAATAATTTATTAAAGTAAAAGAGGGTAAAAGAGGCAGGGATGTTGCCAGGTTATGGGAGGTTACTTGAGCAGGATCAGAGAAAGTTGAAACCATTCCACCTTTTGACAAATCAGGGTGTCAGCATTTCTTTCTTGAATTCAAAGGAGAAGGGCTGTGTAAAAAATACAAACGCGTGAGTGTGCACGAAAGGGGGATATGTGTGTGTGTGTTGTTCGTGGGCTCTCGGGGCAGCAGTCTCTCTCTCTCTTGCCGCTTACGTTCGGTGCTCTCGAGTCGCTGTGTATGGACCAGATTGAGATGGCTCCTCCTTGTGATAAGCTTCTGCGTGTGCCAGTGTGCTCTCTTCTTTCTGTCTCTCCGATTCTGTCTCTGTAGTCTTTCCTCTGGTCTCTTCTGACCTCTCTCTGTCTCTGTTGTCTCTCCTCTGGTCTCTTCTGACCTCTCTCTGTCTCTGTTGTCTCTCCTCTGGTCTCTTTTGATCTCTATTCTTCTGATCTCTCTCTCCGGAGCCTTTCTGCTTCAGTGTCTGGAGCCTCACTCTCTCTCTCACTTCTGACTCTGACTCTGATTCTGATTCTCACTCGCTTTGTGTTCTTTCTTTCCCCTGCTTCTGGCTCCGATGACTCCCTGATTCTCGTTCACACTGTGCGCTGCTTCTGTGTCTTCTCTCTTGCTTCTGTGTCTTCTCCCCCACTTCTCCTACAGTCTTAGTTTATATAGCAATCACATAGGGTGGTGGCACAAAGGTGGATTGAACATTAACAAATCAAAAAAGAGGGGTAAGACCACTCCTCCAAGAGATTAACAAAAATCTCATTTGAGAAGATTACTCCAGATTACTAGGACATCTGCTCAAGGGTGGGATCCAAATAAGGGTATGTCGCTTTCTTCTTTCCTCAGTTACTAATCCACTTAAATAGTTGTAGTAAATCTACTTCTAATATTTCTAGCAATGTCATTTTGTATGAGCATAGTAAGAGATATAAATTTAAAGTTTGGTTCTTCCGGAGGACATTCACTATATATTCCAGACCACAGTCCTCAGGTCAGGTTAGTCTTTCTAACCCCAGCAAGGTCCTAGTCTTGTCGTTACTTTTGGATCATGACAGCATTTGTCTATGACTATTGTCAACTTATAGTTAAGTATTGTGGCGTTTTGGCCTGGCCCATTTCGATGCCAGGGTAGCTCACAGCTTGCCCTGGGTCCATTCTGTCCCTCCTCGGGACACTGCCTTTGGGGTACTAGGCACTAGGCAACTGAGTTGAGAAAGCAGATGCTCAAGAGTAAATATTATTGGATCAATCAGCTCCCATGTTACAAAGCATAATATTAACTGTCTTCCTGTGTCCATACATAAAGGGCATTGCTTTAAGGTAAACTAAGTTTCCTGCAGCAAGACTGAAAGGACAAACCCCATGTTATCTTACAGGGCTGGTAAAGCAGAAATGAGAGTATCGATTTCATTACCTTCTTTTTTCTGGTCATCTAGACTATTCAGTCATCCAGTTATTGGGTATGGACTAGGTCATCCAGGTTATCAGACACCACCTTTACTTGACCCATTTTATGGCATTCTATGCCAATATTTCTTAGGGCCATATTTCTCATTTCATTCTACAAACTTCCCCTGCCCCTTTTATCTCTCCTTTATTTGGCAGTTAGCTCCAGTTATGGCAGGGAATGGGAGTAAAAAGGGGTCTGTCCATGAACACCTGACTTCTCTGTGGAAGTCAGATGGAATGTCCAATCTGCGCTGCTTCAGAATCTGTAGCTTAAAGAATTTTGAGCAAGCAACATTTTTTAAAGGTGTTTAAGAGGTATAAACCAAACACTTTATTTTGGGTAAGAAATAGAAGACCTAAAACCATGTAATGCTCAATCCCCATCCTTGAAGTAGTTCTTGGATTTGCTCTTTGATTGGTGGGTTCAGACTCAGTAATTCAAAGTGCTTACCCCCTTGTAATGTGACTCAAACATGCAGAGAAGGGTGTGGATATTTCTTTAGAGGAGTAGGAAAGTGGGGTATTATGACATTTTAATTGTGCTATTTTTTCTATTCCATAACTACAGTGTATCTTTCTATCACTTTGTGTTTTCTTCTATTTCCTTCAATAATGACTTAGTTTCCTATGTACAATTATTTTTCCATTCTTAGGTCAAATTTATTCTAAAGGTTTTAATTTTAATTCAACTGTAACTAAAATTGTGCTAATGATTCATCTTTCTGCTAGCTCATTACTTGCATATATAAAAGCAACACCCTTTTGTACATTTTTTTTATTTGTCTTTTGTTTTGGGCCGCTTTCCACATGCTCAGGCCGAGCCTCACACATGAGTGAACATATTCCTGGATCGCAATACATCATCATAAAGGGGAAGATGTACATATATATGTATATATGTGTATATATATACATATATGTATATATGCCTCTCAGAGAGCACAGTAAGCTACCCAGCAAGTATCCTGCCATATACAAGAGCTTGGCAAGCTCCTTGTGGCATATTTGATATGCCAAATATAGTAACAATAGCAGGTCTCATTCCCCTGACCCTGAAAAAGCCTCCAATATGGCACCATTGGGAAGGACGAGTAAGGAGAGGCTGCTAAAATCTCAGGGCTGGGATCAATGGAGATGTTACTGGCGCCGGCTCAAGTAAATTGATGAACAACAGGATGGCAGTGATAGTGATTATTTGGGGGAAAACACTGGCATTGCTCAAGGGTTACACCTGACTCTGTGCTCAGGACTTATTCCTGGCAGTTCTCAGGGACCCATATGGGATGCCAGAAACTAACTTCAGGGTTGGTTGCATGCAAAGCAAACACACTATTCCACTGTTCTATTTCTCTGGCCCTCATACATATTAATTTTTAAGCCAGCTACATTACCCTATTCATTATTTATTATAGCATTTTAGAAATAGAGTCTTTTGTATTTTATAAGTATATCACATACTCAATAAATAATGGCAGTTTAACCTTCTCTTTTATTTTGGCCACACCCAACCGCACTCAGGACTTACTCCTGGCTCTGTGTTCAGGAATAACTCCTGGTGCGGTTCAGGGGATAATATGCTGCACCAGAGATAAAAATTAAGTAAGTCAGTGACATGCAAGGCAAGTGCTGAACTTACTGCGCCATCTCTCTGGACTTAGTTTCTTCCTTTCAAATTAAATTTATTTCACATTTTTCTTTTGGGGGATGTGAAAAAAATAAAATAGATCAGGATATTTATATTGCTTAGTGAGTGTACTTTCTACCAATGGCACTAGTTTTAGTAAGTAATTGAGGAGTATGAGTAATTTTATTTATTTATTTATTTATTTATTTTTGCTTTTTGGGTCACACCTGGCAATGCACAGGGGTCACTCTTGGCTCTGCACTCAGGAATTACCCCTGGCGGTGCTCAGGGGACCATATGGGATGCTGGGAATCGAACCCGGGTTGGCCGCGTGCAAGGCAAACGCCCTACCCGCTGTGCTATCGCTCCAGCCCTAATTTTATTTTAAAGGAGATAAGTATTTTATAGTTCGTCTACAGTTTGTATAAAATGCATTATTTAACCAAAAATATTCTGCTTGTGTATGAGAATGTTTCTTTGTTTAGGTTATAAACAAACAAAATCAATAGGAAAGAATTGAACTCAAGGTCATATATCATGAATATAATAGAAAAAGTAAAATAAGCCCCAAGGCCTCTTTTTAACTTTTATTTTACTTCCTCTTATTTTTCAAACTTGCTTTCAGTTTCTCAAGGTCTCTTAGAGGATCAAAGTTTCCCAAATCTTATTTCCATTTTATATATTTTAAAAACCCGCATCTTATATTTCTGTAGATCTAGCTAAAATGACTTTTTATATTTCCAATTTCATATTCTTAAAAGAGTCATTTGGGGTCAGTGATCAATCCTTGGTTCCATCACTGGTGTCTGTGTGAAACAGGTCTATATTAGCAGAATGACAGCTTCAGAAAAATCACTTTTACAGGCAGGAGGGAAATCCAAGAATAGGCATGACAGATATCTACTAATTTTTTTGAAATTTATCATGTACTTCTTCATAATTATTTCCACTTGATGTTCAAATGAATTCATACCATTTGGTACTCTAGCACATTCAAACTTCTAGCTTTGCTTTTTTAGTTCTCACATTGACTTGTGAGATTTTGTTTTTCCTTTTTGGATCACACCCGGCGATGCACAGGGGTTAATCCTGGCTCTGCACTCAGGAATTACCCCTGGCAATGCTCAGGGGACCATATGGGAAGCTGGGAATCGAACCCGGGTCGACCGCGTGCAAGGCAAACGCCCTACCCGCTGTGCTATTGCTCCAGCCCAACTTGTGAGATTTTTTATTTTTAATGCTTGACATTGGTGGAAGTGAAGAGTGATTCTCTAAAATTTGCTTAAAAAAATTTTTTTTTGAGTTGGTAGATAAGACAACCAGAATACTCTCAGAGTTAGTAACACGATGGAAATTCTCCAACTAAGGAGTATGGAATTTTCTTCCACGTAGAAAGATATTCTATCAATCGGAAAAACACCTAATTTTTATCACCAGTGTTCTATATTGAGTTGTTCTATTTTTCATTCTATTATGTCAGTAACTGATGTGAAAAGATTTGGTCTGGTTTTTAAACTAATAGAATTGGAATAAAGGTGCAATACAATTGGAAGAGTTTTGTTTGCCATCATGGTGACTTCCTTGGTTAAATAATAGCTTTCAGTTAACCTTAAAAATATACTTTAAAAAATAATAGTGCTTCATGGTCCCCTAAGAACTGCTTCTGGCAGGCTGAGGTGAGTTGTAGCCCCAGTGGTACTTTTGACACTCTTGTTTCTTTCCACAGGGCAGGGCTGGAAGGTAGGGGCTAGTAAAAGTATATCCCAGGGAAGTTGAGCATGTGGGGTGTGGAAAAGCACAGAGATGAGCAGAACTCCATCTGCTGCTGCTTCTCTGTCCAGGGACTGCAGCCCTGGGAGGGATCTGAATGTGTGATTGTGTTGCAGGAGCCAGCCAGAAGGGTGGTACAGCTTCTGGGACCAGGGCTCCCCTCCACCCACCCTGGCTATGTGAATGGGCTGTTGACAGGGAGGAGTCGTGGCCAGTATACAGTGACCAGATCAGACTGTTGATTTTCTCCCTTAGCCCGGGTTTGATTCCTCCGTCCCTCTTGGAGTGCCCGGCAAGCTACCGAGAGTATCCCACCCGCACGGCAGAGCCTGGTAAGCTACTGTGGCATATTCAATATGCCAAAAACAGTAACAAGTCTCACGATGGAGACATTACTGGTGACTGCTCGAGCAAATCGATGAGCAACGGGATGACAGTGATACAGTGGTACAGTGACCGAGATAAAGATTATTTAGTCAATGTTTAAAATGATAATGATAACTTTCATATTTTCTGTTTTAGATGCTTTATCCACCAAAATGATATTCAACGTGGCAGTCAATTCTGGAGATCTGAGCACTTCTCTCATCGTTTTTGTGGTAGTGTTTGTGATCGTGAGAGCACTGGGGAGCAAGGGTAGAAAGCAGGGCTTCCCTCCGGGACCACGCGCGTTGCCCATCCTCGGGAATCTCCTCCAGCTCGGAGACTACCCTTACCTCACATTTATGGAAATGAGAAAGAAGTACGGGGATGTCTTTCTGATCAGACTCGGCATGGTGCCTGTCGTGGTGGTTAACGGAATGGAAACAGTGAAGCAAGTATTATTGAAGGATGGAGAGAAATTCGCAGGCAGACCGAAAATGCACACATTTTCCTTCCTGGCAGAAGGCAAGAGTCTTTCATTCTCAGTCAACTACGGAGAGAGTTGGAAACTGCAGAAGAAAATTGCCTCTAATTCTCTAAGAACCTTTTCTAAAGCAGAAGCAAAATCCTCCTCCTGCTCTTGCTTACTGGAAGAGCATGTCCTGGAGGAAGTTTCTGAGCTCATCAGCATTTTTGAAAAGCTGACTTCCGAAAACGGCAGCTTTGATCCCAGAAACGCTATCACCTGTGCCGTAGCCAACATTGTCTGTGCCCTTTGCTTTGGCAAAAGGTATGATCACAGTGATGAGGAGTTTCTTAGAATAGTGAAGACGAATGATGACATTCTCAAGGCATCCAGTGCAGCTAATCCTGCTGATTTCATACCATGTTTCCGCTACCTTCCATTGCCCATTGTAAATGGTCCCCGGAAGTTTTATCGGGCCTTGAATCAATTTATTTCACTACATGTACGAGATCATTACACTACATATGATAAGGTAAATATTAAAATTTACACTACGACAAAATATATTTGAAATGCAAAAGATGATGGTAAAATGCATTTACCACCCAGAGATTTGTACATGTTCCTCCTTGTTTATTTTACTGATTTTGTTATAATAAATCATATTCAGGCTATGAGTAAACATATTGTCAGTGAGATTATAAAGTTGTGTAATTAGTCCTCATCTAGGAATTCCCACAGCTCTAAATTAATGAGTTCTTGGAATTCCTCTAATATGTGTTTAAACTACATAGTATGATTATGAAACTATCCATGGTAACTTTTATGTTATATAGTTTTATTTTCTTGGAGAACCAAACCAAATGACATCTAAGAACAAGACATCTCATTATTTAAAAGTATCAATATCTTTTTTCAAAAAGTTTTGAATATTTATAAGGAATATTCTATTGAAAGCTTGTACTTATACTCACTCCTCACTGAGTTCCTGTACTATTAGAATTGAATTTTTAGATCGTAACACATGTAAAAATGTTCTCCAGATGGCAAACAAGGACTTCTCTTGTGTGTGTTGATTTTGTTTCATTTCTTTTTAAAATTATTTTTTAATTGTATCATCATGAATTAAAATTTTACAAATATATTTATGATTGAGTTCCAGGTGTATATTGTTCCAACACCAAGCACTTCACTAGTGATAAATGGACTTTCCGTATGAGAATATTGAAATGTTTTGCTCACTATTTGATGGTTAAGTGTAATAGTAAAGTTTTGTTTCTTGAAACAAGTCACTAGAATCAATTCTAATTCTTTGGGTCAATTTAATGCAGTCGCAGCATTAGGAGAAAAGGCCGTAAAAAAATTGATGATTGAGTATATCAAGAGTAAGTAACAGATTTTTCTCCAGTGAAAAGGAAAGGGCAGAAAATATGTTTCAAATAATCAAACAGAAACTGTAAATCAATTAGAGCAAGTAAAACAATTTATAAAGTTTATGAACTTTTCTTCCTAATCCCTCACCTACCCCAATCCCATTTCAGTCCTCAAGGTGATCAGAGTAAAATGCAATATGTTTGGAAACCTCTTATTATATTGATTGTGTAGCAATTTATCCATAACAATCGATCTAATTATTTTAAATATGCTTGTGAAGATAGCTAGTCTTTTTGTTGATAGAAAGCATCTTTAAAGAAATAGCTGAGCTCAATAATTTGATTTTCTAGTCTACACTCTTAAGATTAAATATTATCATCAGTGGGCAAAACTAGTATAAAATAAACATATAAAATAGCATACTTAAACTCCTATATAAATATAAGGTATGAAACAATGTATTTCGTATATATATGCTTCATATTTATATGTTAATTTGTTTCATTTCAAAGTGCCAGGTGATACTACTCTTGAATTAAAATTATATGTAACATCAAATGCAGATGAGAATGAATAATAATGCTAAGGGTTTTCTCCTCAGGACCACATCCGAGACATTACTGATGCTCTTATTAGTACGTGCCAAAACAAATATTCTTCAAAAAAAGCCACTTTAAATGATGATGAAGTTATCAGCGTTGTGAATGACATCTTTGGAGCTGGTATGTGAGCGGATTCATCAACATGTAAATCAAATAAAAATTAATTGAAGGGGCTGGAGTGATAGCACAGCGGGTGGGGCATTTGCCTTGCACGTGGCTGACCCAGGTTCAATTCCCAGCATCCCATATGGTCCCCTGAGCACTGCCAGGGGTAATTCCTGAGTGCAGAGCCAGGAGTAACCCCTGTGCATTGCCGGGTGTGACCACCCCCCCAAAAAAAAAGCAAAAAAAAAATTAATTGAAATTTTTTTCTTCTTTACTGATATAGTTTTTCCCCCTTTAGAACTTTACTTCTTTTAGTGTTGTTTCCTTCATGAATTTGATCTGATTATTAAAGCATGTGATATTATACCTTCTTTCCATATCATTCAGAAAATTTTATTTCCTTGTAATATTCTAAGCAGTGTTCAGGGGACCCAGGGGTCATTCCTGGGCATACTTGCCAACAAGGTGGGGCAGTTCCATTCAGCTAGATGTGTTCTGCCTTAGTCCTGCAGTGCTGGGAACAACCAGACCAGAGCCACTGAGAAGTTCTTGACTGTGTTGACCCTCAGGGTCACTCCATCAGTGCTTGGGGTGGGGATTCCAGACCTTCCCTGGCTCCTGGGGACTCCGGTGGGGCAAGGGTTTGAGCTGAGTCCTCGTATGTGCACTCATGTGCACTTGACCCATGAGCTGACCCCTCCCAAAAATATTTTCCTCCCACAAGTAGAGTCTTGAGTTAAACACAGTCCCAAATTCATGTGTATTAACATTACTATTCACATATTCCTGGCCTTGCTCAGAAACGCTTTTAAATCCCACATCAAACTCCTGGTTCCTTGTTCCAGTTATTGATATTTATTCCTAATTGGTATAAATATTTCCCTTTTTGTTTTCATGTATGATTGTAAAATTGTACTTGTGTTGTAATGCATTACCATATTTCTTATCATGAATTCTAATTTACACAGATGTCATTGATATTTATAAGTTAATCTAGTTTTAACTTTTTTCTCATGAAGGCCTATATTTTTTTCAATCTGATCATGATTTTCAGGTATAGTTTTAATTTGCTACTTCTGGTAGGTGTATAATAACCAAAGGTAGGTACCCCAATATTTTATCTTCTACTGTGTCTAGAACAGACACCCGAGTTGTTCACAGCACTACCCTGCAAATACAATGTTGAAAGGGAATATTTTGCTAACATACAATGACCAATTTTGCACATCAACTTGTCTTTCTTTGAATTACAATCCTGTTCTAAAAGGAGACGTTCTGTTTCACCTAAAAAGAATTTCAAGTTTCTCAAATGTTACCAAAAAACATTTGCAGAATGATTTATTATCAATTTATACGTCTACCATGCTACTAGTATATTTAAATTTCATTATTAGTTTTTAATCACTTTTACTTCACCAATTTCTTATAGTTCCTGTAATATATTTGAGTGCACAGAGCAAATTCCCATTGGTAGAACATCACCAACTAAATATTAATGGTGTTATTTATTTTTTAATTCTTTTTAAACTTATTTCTTCCTTTAATTCTTTTTATTTCTTTTTATATTTTTTTTGAGACAGGGGTAGATTATCCCAAAGCCCCTGTGCTCAGTGGCTTGGGCCACTCCTGGTGATACTCAGGAAACAGGACCTGATGGTTTCCAGTTTGGACCCAATGGTGGCGCTGTGGTGCCAGGAGCTTCCATGGTGTCTCCCAGCAGAGATAACAGAGATAAGCACCAGCATTAGTCCATCATCCACAGCTAGCAGAGTCCACCAGATGGTGCTTAGAGGGATCTCTGGGACTACTCTGTGGGTAGTGATGCCAGTGATCAATCTCTGGGCTCACATTTCTGACCTATGTGTTATCTTTTGAGCCACTCTGGTTTTTTCCTTCATTTTAAAAAAAACATTTATTGGCTTTTGGGTTCATCCCTGAATAGATGCTCCTCCATAGATGGTCCTAAGTTTTCTTTCCAGGGTGATATGTTTTCTTTTCCTTTTCTTCTTATAAATATGCCCCTTCGCCTCCCCTTGACCACATCTATGCATTCATTATTTTAATAATGATGTGAGTTTCACAGATGCATTTGATATGTCATATAAATACTTTACTTAGCATTTATTTTGCTTAATTAATGTTAGAATTTGTTTGAGCACGGGAACCAAAACATGAGACACTTGGTTTATCTGTGTATCTATGTATCTATGTATCTATCTATCTTTATATATGTATCTATGTATCTATCTATCTATCTATCTATGGGCGTTCATGTAGATATACATGAATGCATACATATTCATGTATATGTGAATATATATATACATATATATTCAGCAGATTTCCGAAATGAAATTCTAAGTCAGAAGAGAATGACATGCTCTTTGCAAGGTACTAAATTGAAAGACTTCCAATAAAGAATGCTTCATCCAGCTGAGTTATCACCCACATTCAAAGCAGCAATAATGAGCTTTTCAGACAATAGAAGTTAAGGAAAGTCATTCCCGATAACTAAATCTGTTCTCTAAGAAATAATAATGTCTTCTTCAAAAGGAAGTTTTAAAAACTGCACTGAAAGTAGTAAGATATGTTTAAAATCATGCAGCCATTAGAGAAAGTTATTTTTTTCTTTTTGTCTACAATATGAATGGAATTAGAGGTTGCTGTAGTAATTGAAATAAAACCAAAGGAGGACAAATATTAAATGATCTTACACACTGGGGGTGGACTTGATATATCATTGTACCTTTAAATTATATAAAGATTCACATTCACATTATGGTAACTGACTAGAAAATAAGGTGAAAAAATTATTTGAACAAAAGAAGTACAAAATATATAAATCATTTTCTCACCTGACCAAACTGTTATAGAATTTATAATTGATTTCAAATAAGAACAATAAATTAGTAAAATATAAGCTTCCACATGTGCCTACAATCTTATTAGGGATGCATAATAGTTTATTAGATGAAAATGGTGAACTCTAAACCACAGATTTTAGTGGATCAGAGCTACCATTTATTAATATTTGTAGTTCCATGTTTAACTTTTCAAATTGGTCATAAGAATTCATATGATTTTTCCTTTGATTATAGCCAGGCTCTCATAAAGCAATTTATTATAAGGTCAATTTTTAGATAATCTACTAAAATAAATGTAGGTTAAGTCTTTAATACAAAACAAATTTACAATGATTAAAATATGAATCCTGTTATTTATTCGGATAGTCCTAGGTTTTGAGATAATGTTCAGTGCTTACAACATTCGCAGTTTGGGTTTTCATGTATCATTTGTACCTTTTATGTGTCTTTGGGGGGCTAGAAATAGATTAAAAATATCCTGAATACCCCATTTTTGTAGTCTATACTCTAGACAATATAATTAACAGCTTCATTTGTGTAACTTACATTTTAGGGTAATTTCTTTTTGTATAAAATTTTGATAAAAATCTTATGTATTGAAAATGGTAGAAGACACTGGATCTGTTAGAAATTTTTATGCTTGGTGGTTCAACAAGATTACATTCCCACTAAGAGTGCATAAGGCTTTTAGTTTCTCACCAACTTTGCCAACATTTGTTGATATCTGTACTCTTCTAAGTGGCTAGTCTTACAAATAAGAGGTAGTCCCTATATTTTCAAATAAATTTTAATGTGTTATTATTTTAGTGTGATTTTATTAATGTGTGATCATATTTAGGACCCATCCCCTAATTCTAATTCTTAGCATTGAAATATAAAATGAAATAAGCTATTTTCTGCTAATATTTTTACATGATATTTTATCTCATTTATTTTTTTAGGATTTGAGACAGTATCAACATGTCTATATTGGAGCTTTCTTTATTTGATACAGTATCCAGAAATCCAAGTCAAAATTCAAGAAGAAATTGGTAATATGCTTTCTGCAGGAAATATAATTCTTACAGTCATTATTTTTCTTATTAAATTAAAAAAAGTTTATTTCAGGTGCAAAAATTGGACTGAAATCACCCACATTTGAAGACAGGAAAATTTTACCCTATACAGAAGCCTTCATTACTGAAGTATTCAGACATGCTTCCTTTATTCCTTTAACCATTCCTCATTGGTAAGTTATGATACTTCTTTGAAACAGCAACCAATTAGCAGCTGGGAAAGAGGAATCTTAGACATTAAAATACTTTAAGTGCCTTGAGATTTCTATACATTGATATTATGGAATAACATTTTAAATAGTATTTTATTTTAAAATCTTCTAATAAAATGTACAGAGAAAATGGCATTCTATGTGAATATTTTTTAGAATTAAGCAGTATCATTAACTTTCATTTTTTGTGTACTAATTAAGGAGAGAGAAGAATATAAAAATTCCAAACAGTAGGTAATCCACCCAATATTTAATTATTGAATGTCATTAGAATTTACTTAATTTCTTCCTATGAGCAACCATATTTGCTCATGTGATTTTATTTTTAGTAACTTAAAATTTACTTGTTACTTGATTAGAGATATAAGTGTTGAAACAAATATACTAAACACAATATTCATCTATAGATATTTCCAAATTAACTGAACCTTATGCCAGATAGCAGATCACACATGATTGTCAGTATAGATTAAGTAGATAAGTTTTTAAAAATATGTACATAGAGAACAAATGTTCTGGTAGTTTAAAATGCTCTCATCTCATGTAATTAGTATAAAAATTAAATTCCCTGAGCTTTTTTTTCAATCTTTAAAGTAAAAACAAAGAAACAATAAAAGGAAATGTCTCTCACACAGAAAGTTGTTATAGCCATGTGGAAATTGACACAGCAATATGTAAGGTGTGGGGTAGCACATAGCTGGGATCTCAAAAGTCTAAATAATTAACTGAGGAGAATCATGATCAGACAATGAGTTGAATTTTGCCTTTCCGCCTTTCCAGTTTGTTCTATCTATATTCACACATGATGCATCTATTTAAGGCATCTTGTGCCCTTTTGATCTTCTTTCTGTTGAATCACTTCTATTTTTAATTTTTTGGTTTTATTAATGATCAGATATTTTTAAAAAATAACCCTTCCATACCTATGAGTTTCATAATGTGACTTCGGGTGCTTCATAAAAGCATATGATCTATAGCTTTACTAAATAATTAGTAGCCTGGAAGCCACACCACATTTTCATATTATTAAGATGGCATGAGATTGATCAACTGTGTTAGGGTTCTAAAAACAAATATGAAAGGCCGGATAGAGAGTAGAGGAAGGAGGTACTTGTACTACATATAGCTGTGGTTCAGATCCCCGGGACCCCAATCTCCAGCCCCAGAGCACTGCCAAGAGTCAATTCTGAGCTCAGAGCCAGGAATAGCCTCTCAATACTGTCAGATAAAGCCCAAACACATCCTCAAACAAAAACAAATCAAGAACAAATTTGAAACAGCCTTGACAGGGGGAAATATGTCTTGGGTAATAAGGATTTGTTATGTTACTAAGAATGAAGAAATAATGTGTTCAAAAGAAAAAGAAAAAATGTTTTGGCCAATTATAGTAGAGAGAGTCAAAAAAATTTCCCCAAACACAAAAGGCAGCTATATGTGTTGTTTAAGACTATTCTATTTTTCCACACCTGAAGTTTACTGCTTTCCACTCAAATCAATAGAAAATCAAAAAGCAGAAGGCATGTTAGAATGAATTTTTAAAGTAAAATGGTTGTTAAATCATTATCATCATCATCATCATCATCATCATCATCATCATCATCATCGTCATCATCATCATCATCATCCCGTTGATCATCGAATTTCTCGAGTGGTCTCAGTAATGTCTCCATTCATCCTAGCCCTGAGATTTTAGAAGCCTCTCTTTACTCATTCTTCCCAACGTTAAATAATTTTATAAAAAGTCAGAAAAAGTTCTGCTCTTACGTATTACATACACATAATTGAGAGAACAAACTGTACTCAAATGTTCGGTGCATATTTTGTCCTTAAAAGTTATGTGTAGGGGCTAGAGATATAGTGCAGAGGTACGGCACTTGCTCTGCATGTGGCTGACCTAGGTTCTATCCCCAGCACTGCATATAGTCCCAGGAATTATCCCAGGTCACAGAGCCAGAAATAAGCCTTGGGTACCACCAGGTATGACCCCCAAACTAAACAATAGAAAGTAACAAGTTTTTAAATAATTATCCAAGTCAAAGTTATTTGTAGTTGGATTTTCGACACCCTGTGCTCTAGCACCAATCCCACCACCAGTGGCAGCTTCTCTCCGCCAGAGTTCCCGGGTTCCCTCCTACACATTTCCCTCCAGCCTGACACCTTGACTGGCACAATTTAAGTTTTTTGTTAAAATTTAGATGTCATGTTTTCATCGTTGTTGACTCCATGGCTTGGATATTTAGTTGTGCCACTCCTTTCCACCACTCAGATAACAGTTCCCCCTTGACACCTGCCCCTACCCCGTTGCTTCCTGTCTGTCTCCTTTTCCTCACTCCCTCTCTCTTCTTCTCTGTCTGTGTCCTTCCTGTACTCTGGGCTCAAGGGTGATCTAGGCACCTGTGTTTAAAACATTACATTCCCTCATCCAGTTATTTCAAATGTCACGTATAAGTGAGATCATCCTATGTTTATCCTTCTTCTTCTGACTTATTTAATTTAATAAGACTACCTTCCAGTTCCAACCTCATTACAAGAAATTGCATGATTTCATCATTCCTTAAAGCTGTGTAATATTTAATTCATTGTGTATATATACCACATCTTTACAATCTACTTACAAAGTGTCCAATGATTTAAAAAACAATAAATTTTACATAAATACTTCCATATATCAATTTTCAGGAATATATGTAGAGAATTATAATTATTACATTTATATGTTGAACCCTTTATTAAAATAGTCACTTTTAGATTTTGATATCAGTAAAGCTGAATTTTGTGTCAGTGTTCCATAAAATAGGGGCATGTAACTTTTTTATTTAGAAAAGGAGTTTAGCAAGCAAATCCATGAGAGAGTTGTGGACTCTCACATGAGGGAGTATATGGATGCCAGTGGCTAACCATAGAAAGATGTTCGCCTTCCCATAAATGGGTTCTTTCCTAAATGTCCCTTCTCCTTGGTGAATTTGTGAGGCACTCAATAAACAATGTCTGTGCTTTTTGCCAAAATTTATTCTCAGTTGCAAGACAAATTGTCTGAGAGCCAGGAAGATGGTTCAGTGGCTCACAAGGTACCATCAGCAAAGCAAGATATAAGGCTAAAAAGGAGAATGTTTGTTCTAGTAGCAATTTTAAAAATGTATTTACTTTCCACAACCCTTCTAGACGCAATATATAGAGCCCAAATAACTTTAGTAAATACATCAACTAAAATACCTCACAGTAGATGAGATTTACTTTACATTTCACCATTAGCAGTGTCTAGAATTCAGATTTTCTAATTCCAACTATGCCGTTCCTTTTACCAAGGACTAAAAGATATTATGTTTTCTTTTTTTTCTTACCAGTTAGCAAATTTTAAAAACATATTGAGTACAAAGAAGCTATCTTATAATTTCCTTAATAATGTCTTCATAGTTATTAGACTTATTCTGTGATAGAAATAGTGTGACAATTTTCTAATGAGATTTAACTTTAATAATGCCTTCGGTACATTAAATGTTAAGTATAATTAATAAATGTAAAAAATAGTAAATTACTAGTTTGGCAGTAGTTGAAAGCTGTTTTAGTTGGTAAAAAAATGAAGATTTATAAAGATGCTAAGCCATGACCATTGTTTTAAAAGATTTTAATAAAAAGTTTGGGATTTGTGGGAGACAGTTTTGGGATGAATTTTTGAGGATACAGTTTAATGTTGTATTTTGCTCCCTAGCACTACAGTAGACACTACTCTGAACGGATATTTTATTCCCAAGAAAACTTGCACCTTTATCAATATGTATCAAGTAAATCATGATGAGTAAGTTGCCCAAATTATTCCTTGGTTGCTTATTTATTAATCTGAGAATGACTGTATCCTTCTCACTTTGTTTTGGGCCACACCATGCCATATTCAGGGTTTACTCTTGACTCTGTACTAAGGAATCACTTCTAGTAGACTTTGGGGGTGGAGCACAGGGGGTACCAGGGATCAAATCACGGTGGACTGAATGTGAGGCAAGTCTCTGACCCACTACCTATCTCCAGTCCCCAAGGCTACATTCTTCTTAACCAAACTTAATTCTGTTTTTCTTGAAAGAAGTTGAAATATATTCAGTCATATCTCTTCACTTATAAATGGAAGAATATCTTGATATAAATTCTTTCATTGCTAACCTAGTTTCAGAAGAGGAACCATCAGTGTACATGTAAGCTGGTGATTTCAAAGGTTCACTCTCTGATGATGTAGTCAATGATATCATGAAATGAAACCTGAAAATAATATGAACTATTGTTATTTATTTTTTCTTTCTGTTTATTTTCCTCTAATAGCTAGATCAGTTCCTGGTACTTAGCCAGCCTCAGTAAATTTTAGTGACTACAGGTAGGCCGTTCGCCTTGTATGCGGCCAACCCGGGTTCAATTCCTCCACCTCTCTCGGAAAGCTGGCAAGCTACCAAGAGTATTTCACCCACACGGCAGAGACTGGAAAGCTCCCTGTGGCATATTCGATATGCCAAAAACAGTAACAACAAGTCTCACAATGGAAATGTTACCAGAGCCCGCTCGAGCATATCAATGAGTAATGGGATGACAGTGATGACTATGTTTCAGAAGATCACCCTTTTATTGGACAGGCTAACATGAAGTTGTCTCACTCAGTGTAAAGTAAGGAAGATAATTAGTGAGGGAATGATGACAACTATAGCTTATATTTATTGACCTCTAATATGCTGAACCCAAAATCTTGAAATATCTGATTCTCCCTTAATCTCAGCAATAACCTTAAGAAGTGGTGCTATTTCTGTCATGATTCCAATAATAGATTCTAATGTCATAGCTTTCAACCAAATAAAAGAATTATCCAAGATCACCAGTTCAATGGGTAGCATAAACAGGACTCACTTCTTACAGTGTAAATCACATTCAATGGAAATCAGATATCCCATATAGTCACAGTTTGATGTCCCCAGTAAACTGAGTGAGTATGCACTCTTATGTATGCAGAGTATGATGTGCAGGTTTCCCATTTGCACCCAAGATCTCATCAGAACTCTTCGTGCCTCATTTTAGGGAGCAAAATATTTAGTTATATGCCTAACAAGATTTTTACTACCCTGTAGATTGTGAAAAATGGTAGATTTTACTGCATGGACAATCCCATTGCAAAATTTGTTCTCAGAGAAATTGGTCTATATACTTGTGGCCTAATTTTGTAAAACTAAGTACTTTTGTGGGGTCCACACCTGGCTGTGCTCAGGGGTAAGTCCTTGTGGGCTCAGAGGAACATATGGGATGCTGGAGATTTAACCCATGTGAGTTTTATCTCTTTGGTCCCCAAATAAAGTATTTTAAAATATTAAAAAATTTAATTCCCAGCATGGGTTTATAGCACTTGATTTTATTCCATGCAATGCCAAGTATACCCCAGTATCCTAAGAATGTGTTGCTATATTATGAAAGGTCAAGCTGAGTTTAATATAGGTTCTGAAAAATACTCTTAGTATGGAGAAACTTCTACCTTTTTCTGGGTCACACCAGGCGATGTTCAAAAGTTACTCCTGGCTCTTAACTCAGGATTTACTCCTGGGAGAGTTCAGGGGACCATATGGGATGCCCGGAATCAAACTCAAGTCAAGAGCATGGAAGGCAAAAGCCCAACCCGGTGTACTATAGCTCCAGCCCCTGGAGACCCTTCCTTAAGATCAATTAGAATGTGGCTTAGTCTTGGTGTTATAGAGAAGTTATTCATGGAATCTAAAACAGTGGTCACAAACTCCATTACCTGGGGCAAGAGAGATAGGATAGTGGGCAGGGTGCTTGCCTTGCACATGGCTAACTAGGGTTCAGTCCAGGGCACATTTTTTGTTCTCAAAGCCCCACCAGGGGTGACCCCTGCACTTAGAGAGTAAGGCTTAAGCACTGCTGGGTATGACTCTCAAAGCAAACAAACCCCAATACAGACTAAGCAGTGGGAATTATCCAAAAACATAGGAATTGCCCTTGTTGAATAATGGAGAGAGGTCATTGGCTCTATCTTTGTAAACTGGTTACAATCTAGAAACTGGCACAATGTTTCTAGTTCTTTCTGTTATAAAATAGAACTTGTAAATGCAGACACTCATCTGGACTCTTCTGGTTTTTAACCATTAGAAACAATGAACTATTTTTAAAAGACTGTGAAAGCAAAGCAAAACTTATTGTAGAGCTCTGTTAGTGATTTCTGGTACAGAGGGATTTTTTTTTCTAGAAAAAGAAATTTTTCTTATTATTTCTAGGAAAACTGAAAGAATACAGCTCTTTACAAGTCAAATGGAGCCCTGGTTTATAGCTGCATGTGTCTAACGAATGCTAGGTTTAGTTGTCTTAGACAAATCACAAGGCGTAAACACCAAAAGGTAGCAGATGAACTGAAAACCAGATATACAGCATTCTAGAAATTGTGGGCATCCATCCCACTAATTAGAAATTCTTTCTGGGATTGGACTTCTCCATGTGTTGTTACAAGAAAACTAAACATTTTTGAGGGATGCGGCTCAGATAGACTCCTTATTCCCACTCGTTTTGCTTAAAGAAGAAGAAAAAGCATAGTTATTGAATTTGTTTATATGAAAATATTAGGATGTTCTTACGATGATTTTGTGGTACTCTATTTTAAAATCATTAAAATATTAATATAAGTATTATGTTATTAATGAATTAATTAAGTTTCATTTTAATATTAATTATAACTTTGCTAAATCTTAATGGTAATTAAAAATCAATATATTAACAGAAAAACTGAAAAAGTGTATAAAGTATATATGCATCTTTATTATTTATAATATATATCATGTATCATGTATGATAATATATATTATATGACACATTAAAAAACATATTCAATGTATACGGTGCATACTTGCTATGTATAATACATTTTGTATAAATTTAAAGAGGTTGTTCCAAAATCTAATACATTACATGCAAAGCAAAATTATGGTAAAGGTGAATGTTACCATTTTGGCAAAGGTGGTGAAATGTTTTCTTCTTCAATTTTTATTCTTGACTATTTTATACAGAACAATTTGGGACAATCCCAATTTATTTAAACCTGAAAGATTTCTAAATGATGACCAACAACTGAATAAAAACCTCGTTGATAAAGTTTTGATATTTGGAATGGGAATCCGGAAGTGTCTTGGAGAGGATGTTGCTAGAAATGAAGTATTTATCTTCATCACCGCAGTTCTGCAAAAGCTCAAACTGAAGAAACGTCCTGGAATTCAGCTTGACCTGACGCCAATGTATGGTCTATCTATGAAGCCGAAGCCCTACCTGCTCTTTACAGAATCTCGCTCCTAACTAAACCACTAGGAATGAACACTACACTAACCTGACTTGCAACCATAGAAAAAAAGGGTAGATACCTGGAATATGTCTGCATAGAGCAAAAAAACCAAGTGCAGACATAGTAAGACCTGCAAGTAAAGAAAAGAAGCCTCATAAGAAACCAAACTTGATCACCCATGTATCTTAAACTTCCAACTTCAGGAACCAAGAGAAAATAAATTCCTATAATTTAAGCCAGACTGTGGTATTCAACTATGGTAAACATATAAAACTAATACAGTTATAGAATAACTATTAAGAGCTATTGGTAATACTCTTCGAAAGTTAAATTCTCAATATAGAAACATTTAAGAAAACATATTTCCAAAGTATAAAAATGTAATTTAAAAAATTTATATTCCTACCTTTTTTTTTCCTCTTCTCTAAATTAGCACAACATGACATATCCTCTTGTTGGGCTATGCGTGCAGTCATGCCAGGTTGGAATGCCCCTCACCACATATGGTCCTCAACTACCACCAGGGTCACTCCTGAGCACAGAGACTGGAGCAGCCCCTTAGTATGCTGGATGTGGCCCCATAACAAACCAAAAATGTTCTCCTGTGCTGAAGGTGAATCTACACCCCTACCCTGAACTTCTAAGGTTGTTAAATTATTTCCTAGATCACTGGATACAATTATGTTTGGCCTTATAAACCACTCCTTACTCTAATTCCTATGTTTAACAACCAATATAAGTATTTGCTACTATTTGAAGCTGGTATGAAGGTAGAGCTGGAGACCCCTTGCCTGTTTGACTCAATCCATGGATGTCATTCCTTCCCTTCCGTGCTCATAATGATGCATTGTCACTTGGCACATCATCACATGGGCCAGAGTTGAATTACATCATGCTTCATTATCCTTGTAAAATACCTGAATGAGATAAGCTCTCTCATAATAAGCACTCAGACAAGTTAAATGGTACAATTCACATTATAAATCATGTGATAGAGCAGTGTGATGGGTGGAGAAATGACCTAATACTTAAGTTTGGATGCCAATGTGCAAATAGCTTGTTAAATTAACTTGAACCACATTTTAAAAAAATTATGTAAGAAATAATCTGCCAAGTCTGAGATCTAAGAGCACAAACTACTAAGATCATTCCTCATGGCCTCATTTAAAATGAGTGGTCTCTTTGTAATAAAAGAGGAAGGATTTTAAGGAGCCATTTCTGGGGGCAATCCGGAGACCATATTTGATGTTGGGGATTGAACTCCGGCCTCCTTCATGTAAAATATGTATTCCAGCCAATGAATATCTCTGAGACCTCCAATCTTCTCCTTAAAGTTCTTTTCTCCAACTACCGCCATATTCGGAAGAACCAGAGACTGAGACTTCAACATGCAAAGTGTGGCAGATGTATAATTTAGTATATGCTAACATGTTATAGAAAAAAGGAACAATTAATGACATGCATTTATCAATATAATAGCACTAAATACATTAGTAAGCTAAGGTGGATAAGCAGCATAAAGTGGCTGGTGAAACTGAAAGCATGAGACCCAAACTATTGAAAGCAAACTTAAAAAAAGGTGCCTCTCAAGGAAGCTGGTTGGGGTTGGAGGGAATCTGGGGACCCTGGTGGAGGGGAGTCGACACTGGTGGTGGTGGGATGGCGCTGAAACGTCAGATTCCTGAAACCCTTATGAACACCTTAGTAAATCATGGTGACATGATAAAAAAAAAAGTGAAAATAAGGATAAATGGATGGTGAAAAACTGTTTCAGATGGAAGATTTAAGGCAAACTGGAGCTCAAAGGTCTTTCCTCTCTGGGGTCTAATTCGAATGGAGGACAACATCCAGGGAAAAGCGGCTCTTGAGAGGTTAAGAAACACCCACACCAGCAACTGGCAATGGAGTAGAGAAACTAGACAATTCAGAATAATAAGTTTGAATTTCTCTTCCCAAAATTTCAATAAATGCACTATTTTGTTTATAAATAAACAACTTAAGTTTAGATGCCAACGTGCAAATAGCTTGTTAAATTAACTTGAAACACATTTAAAAAATTATGTAAGAAATAATCTGCCAAGGGGCTGGAGTGATAGCACAGCGGGTAGGGCGTTTGTCTTGCACACGGCCGACCCGGGTTGATTCCCAGCATCCCATATGGTCCCCCGGGCACCACCAGGAGTGATTCCTGAGTGCAGAGCCAGGAGTCATCCCTGAGCATTGCTGGGTGTGACCCACCCAAAAAGCAAAAAAAAAAAAAAAAAGAATTTGCCAAGTCTGAGATCTAAGAGCACACACTACTAAGATCATTTTTCATGGCCTCATTTAAAATGAGTGGTCTCTTTGCAATAAAAGAGGAAGGTTTTTTATTTTTCCTTTGTTTTTGTAACAGTTTTGGAAATTAATGATATTATCTGCATGATAGTTGAACTGAAACCAGTTATATATATATATATATATATATATATATATATATATATATACTTTTGGGGGGTCACACCCAGCGATGCACAGGGGTTACTACTGGCTCATGCATTCAGGAATTACTCCTGGAAGTGCATGGGGGACCATATGGGATGCTGGGAATCGAATCTGGGTTGGCCACGTGCAAGACTAAAGCCCTATCCACTATGCTATCACTCCAGGCCCCAGTTTTATATTTTTTAAAAAATAAGAAACTCTCAAATCAAGGCTAAAGAGACAGCCTACTTGATAGGGTATTTGCTTTGCATGGGACCATTGCAGATTTGATCCTTCTCATTTCATTTGATCTCCTTAGCACCACCAGTAGTGATGCAGGGCCAGGAGTAACCCTTGAGAGTCACTGGGCATAGGGGCCCCTCCAGAGAAAAATAAATAAGTAAATACATGAATACGTAAAATAACTCTCCACTCATCTATTTATTTAGTTAAAGGTTGATGAAAATATTACAGACATTTTATTATCTTTTAATTGACATTTTCTTTAAAAGTTTGTCATTTTTTTCTTGCTCTATTGACAATAATCATATATGATTCTGTAATTTTATTGTAATCAATTGATTATAAAATACTAATGTTCACTTTTACTGTATTCTTAAGGCATAATTAAATTGCATGCTATTGGGGTGTATCTTATAACTTGTAAGTTTGAATTTATGTATCCTTAGAAGGATGAATAAAATAAAAGAGAAAAAAGCAAAGGTAAGAGGTAAATAAAAGGAACTTGTTTATCAATATGTAAAGTTATTTTTAATTATATGTATTTACTTATCCTGATCTAATAATTTATTTTACATTTAACCAGAAGCAACAGTGTAGCAAAATATTATGTCAAATAATTACTTCAGCAAACATTTTAAACAATCATCTAGAAATTATACACAGAATTCATTATGACTTTTGCAATTGATAATATAGGCATAAATACATCAGTATTGACCCAAGTGAAGTTCATAAAGTTCATGTATATGAACCAAAAGTAAAAATTATGAGATAAGAACTATCTTCCTTGAATCTACGTAGCTACAGATTTTAGACTCTTGGAACATCATAAAAGTGAAAGTAGGCCTGAAACCATTGTCTACTATATAACAGAAATGGGGACATAATTCATTGTGTCCTAAGTATTTTCCTAGGAAGAAAACTTGTTCTTGAATATGAATGCATTTAAATATTCTCCCAGTAAAATTCCCTAATTTTTTCACAGAGCTATAGTTTAGATATAATCCACTTAACTGTATAATATGGAATGCTTCATGAGTTTGTGTGTCATAAATTAGGACCCTCTGGGAGTTCCCTAGAAGTGTTGGGGTCACTGAACATGAGATTCCAGGATCAAACCTGGAGCTCTATATATATCAGTCATGCTCCAGCCCTTTGAGCTATCTCTAAGGATCCAGAAACAATTTTTAAGAGAAAGAAGTGTTCTGTGGGGAACAATTTTACTTACTCCATAATTATTAATTAGGTTGTAAAATCTAGACATTCCTCAAGGCCTCCAAATGCATGGATATATAAATTGATGTTTTGGATTCATGCAGTACCTTCCCATAAAATCTAATGTTCATACTTAAACCCAAAGCATTATAGCATGTGCACCTTAAATCTGAAGTAGCTTTAGGGAGTTGCTTTATGGCTCACCAGGCCATGAAAACAAATTACGTGTGAGGAATGGCTCCATTGCTTTCTCTTAGATGAGAATAAAATGCAGGATGCAGAGAGCTGATTCACTTACTTACACATTTAACAGTGGAAGATCCAAAATAAATAAAAATCATAGACATTTGTGGGCATTTATTCTTTCCTTTAACTTTTTTATAATAAGTAGATTTTCTTTATGCAACATGATTATCAGGCCTAGAGTGAAACACACATGCATACAATATGCACATGCCTTATCTGGTACCCTGAATATGAAAAAGGTTGCAGGAATGAATTTTCCGGATGAGATAACAATATCCCAAAATGCTTATTTTATTTGGGGGGTTTCTGTTGTTTAAAAACACATTTAATAAACAATGCAATCATTTCCAATATCTCTAGTGTTATTTGTTTCTATAAGGTGCTGTCTGGGTTTGTACTCAATACTTGCTTGATCACGTCCTCCATCTCTGCCCCAATACTCATTCATAACATTAGTGCCTATTCTTTCTTATTTCCTGCAGGCAATACAAATGCAGAGCCAAGTCAATTTTAGTATTTTCAGTGTTCAACGCATTTTAGGGTATAGGACTATTAGGATTGTCAATTAATTGTCAATTAATGTTCAGTGAATGTAAAAATGAATGAATAGTTAGATGAATGAGTCTAGTGTGAAGACAAAGTAAAGTTCCTGAGATTATCTTCTATGGAGAATACTTTGGCATCTTTGCTTATATTTCAGTTTATGCCTGGTGGCTGATATATCCTTAACTATAAAAAGTAAAATCAGTATTCTCACATTAATATAACCTAAAAATTTCAGGTCTCATCAAATAGGTTCTTAATTCATTTTAGTTCTTAAATTTATATTTTTGTTTAAAATTATAATTGCTACAATTCAGGTCATTTGTTTACAATTTTTTTTAACATGACTGCTGTCAGACATGCATACTTCTACAGCCCTCAACTAATCCCTTATGTTACTTACAGTTCATTGTATTATTCCTCCCACCAAGTTTCCCCCTTACCTGGTGTTCTTCATTCTATAGTCCATCATCAAAGATTTATAATCATTGATATTGTCTATTCTCTGGTTTGGTTCTTTCTACATGTAAATTCTTTGTTTTGTTTCACAAATAAGCGACTTATTTCACTTAACATGATACCCTCTGCCAAATTGCAACAAACTACATGATCTTATTTTTTCTGAAGCTTGCATAGTATGGTATTGTGCGTATGTATCACAACTTCATGATCCATTTGTCTATTATTGGACATTTAGGTTGCTTACATATCTTGACTATTTTTCTAAGTGCTATAACCAGCCTGCAAGGTTACCATCACCAACACATTCCAAAGAGCCATTGCATTTCTTCTACTTTGACATCTTCTTAATATGCAGATATTAGCAGCTGGCCAAGTCACTGACTTCCTTAGTTAGTTTGTTGTCTAAGTCCTTTATCACTTTCTGCCCGTTACGATAGAAAGCAAGGTTAACATATCAATCCCTGTTATGTTTACACCAAGGATAGATGTTGGAATTTAGTTTTCTATGGCATATCTGAGAGAGGTAATTCTAAAGAAAGCTTACTTGAAGACTTGGGGATATTATAAAATGTTACACACACACAATATGCACATACAAAATCACATCTCATCATCTACGACTTCCACCAAGACTTTTCCCAGGACCTCATCTTGACCAATTTGCTCCTTTTGCTCAGAGCCAGTTCTCTTTCCTTCCCCCTGCCCAATACCTCTGCTGAACATTTTCATCCAGTTTTTATATCACCTGAGGCTGATTAAGCAAAGAACAAAGGAGGCTTGTTCATACCCTACTGAGATTTATCTTCTGATCTTTTGTTCAGGCAAAACTCCTGAATTTTTGCTTTCTTACAACTTCTGCCAGAAATGGCCAAAAATGAAAACATTGATTTCATTTGTGAGAAATTTTAGGACTCACAGGAGAAAAGTTTGGTTTTAAAATATCAGCATCTACACATGTTGCTTTCCAAAATCTGGAATATTTATTATTATTTAGCATTACTATTTCTGTAAAATGTAAAACAGCATACATTCACTTTGATTGATTCAATTTCTTTCAACCTATTTCACTACCAAAGACATAAGTGTGTCTTTGAATATACTGTGTGTCAAGTAATGTAGTAGACATATATAAATTATTAATTTTCACAAATCTGAAATAGCTTTATATTTTATATTTATTGATCCAGTGCGAGTGAATATTTGTAAAGGAGATAAAGCTCATGTCTCAGATAATTTTTTAACATGTTTTTTTCTTAGACATTTATTTATTGTGCTAACATCATTTATCGAAAAGCTCTTTTTTGTTGTTAAAGATGAGTAGACTATATTTATGTGGGTCTAATCAGGATTCCTATTTTATCCTATTGATGCTTATCTATTATTTCATTAACGGAACATTATATTGACTTCTGTGATTTCATGGTAAGCCTGAAAGTTGGGTAGTGTCAGTCCTCATCTTTTTTCAATATTTAGTATAATGTTGACAATTCTAGTAATTTGTATCTCCATATAATCTTTAGAATCATTTTGTTAACATTTACAAAATAACTTTCTCATATTTTGGTTAAAATTTATTTAAATTTTTAGAACAATCTGGGAAGAACTGATATTTTGACATTATTTCTATTCATAAAAATAAAATGCATCTCTATTTAATTAGGTATTTTATAATTTATTCATGACAATTTTATAATTTTCTCCTATTGATCTTTTACATACTTTATTGGGTTTATAGAAATAAAATTTCAATTAAATTAATAGAATATAGATATTTCTAGCCATTTATATCTTTATTAAGGGGATATTTCCATTGTGGCAAATATATAAATAGAATTCTTTTTTTTAAATTTCACTTTTCATTACTAGTAATAGGAAAGCAACCAACTCTATTATTTTTATTCTGGTAACCTTCTATAATTGCTTGTTCGTTACATTTATTTTTAAATTCAGATTTTCTAAACAGAATATCAGGTCATCTACAGACAAAAGAAGTTTATTTCTTTTCCTCCCAATCTACAAATCTTTCATTCCCTTTCCTTGTCTTAGTTGGAACTTCCACTATAATGTTAAAAAATAAATGGTGACAAGAGACATCCTTATTTTGTATTTAATCTTCTGAGAAGATTTTAAATTTGTTGTTAGTTGCAGATTTTTAAATGAACATTATGTTATCTTATTGAGGAAGCTCTCAATTTTTAATTTGCTAATTTTTTAAAATAAAAAATGGGTGCTATATTTTGTCAAATGTTTTTTCTGTAGCTATTAAGGTTATGCTATTAAAATTTCTTCCTACTTGTGGACTCACAATAAGGGCTAATAAAGGATTAGAGAGGACAGTATCAGTAATAAAATAATGGTTTTAGTCTAGAGAGGAAGTGGATCTTTAAACTTTCCAAGTAGATACATACATGGTTAGTTAAAGTAGATGAATATAAAGGTTTTACATTATTTTATAAAGAAAAAAGTTGGTAAATAACAGTAAAAGAAACAAAAACTGTTGGTATAAAATCTTAAATTTTGGTAACGTTAATTCATTCAATTACTAAGAAGCACTGCATACCTATATATCTATATAATAACTATAGTTTTGAGTGTTTTCCACTATCTACTCTAATCCAAAACCTATAGATGCCATTTATAACAAGAGATAACTGAAATATAATTTCTCACCTTAAAAGCTATCTTCCAAAGGCCTAAGCAAAGATTGATAATATAATTTAAAATATATTCACATATCTAGATACATATATATGTATATACCATGTACATAATTTCACATAATGTCATATTCATGTATACATCATTTATGTAAAATAATATATATACACATACATATTGTTCAGGGGACACTATTGGTGATGCTCAGGGCTTACTCCTGGCTCTGCTCTTAGGCATCTCTCCTATTGGGCTCAGGGGACCATATGGGGGCAAGAGAGCAAACATATGTTGGCCTTGTGCAAAGCAAGTGCCTTACCTACTGTACTTGCTCAGGCTGGAATAACATCTTTGGTTTTTTGGTTTTCTTTTTGCTTTTTGGGTCACACCTGGTGATGCTCAGGGGTTACTCCTGGCTCTTCACTCAGGAATTATCCCTGGCCATGCTCAGGGGACCATATGGGATGCTGGGATTTGAACCCGGGTCGGCCGCGTGCAAGGCAAACACCCTACCCGCTGTGTTATCTCTCCTGCCCCACATCTTTGTTTTTTAAGACTTCATAAAAATTCAAACTTCCACTTTCTCTTTTACGCATATAAATGGGGTGTGAGTTTGAGAATTCCTTTATACATGTTTTATATGTATTACATACATTTCTTTATACACACATAAAGGAATGTATATATATGTATGTGTGCATATATTTCTTTATATATGTATAACAGAATGTATATAATATATGCAATATAATGGAAATTATATATTATATACATTCCTTTATACATACTCTCTTTTGTGAGAAATTCAAGGTAGGGAGACTGTCTTTTATTAAATAAATATATTTACTTTGTTTTTTTAATATACCTCTTTTTACAGTTTGTAGCCTCCCTAATGGTCTTCCTTCTTAGATATTGGTGCCAAATTATTCTATATTATACTATTTCCTGGAATTCTGCTCTCAGTGACCCTTACTGAGTTTCAGTGTGTCTGGTACTTTGACCTTCATCTACCTGTTCAGAATTTCCAGGGATTTTTTTGCTATCAAGTGTAGGCAAGAAGAGCATAGTATCAGCACATAGGAAAGAAACTTAAAATTGTTGGAAAGCAGAACTTCACCAATGGGAAGGTGTTAAGTCAGTTTCTAGAATGAAGAGTCATTCAACATACACTCAGTGGAATCATTCCCTCTCAGTGGATTATTGGATATCTGCTTCACCGAGTCTTTGTAGTCCATGGAAAAGTATTTGTGAAAATGCTTGTCCAAGTCAAAAATAGCTATGTGCTGTGAAGCATTTTACATGGTGTTATCTCTTTAGTTAGCAATATTCTTCCCCTGCATATTTTAGAAAATTGGAAAATGGAATCAAGTATATAAAAATCTGTTCTTTGGAACAGCACAAATAGTAGTCTTTGCTTTTGAAATCAGAATCAACCATATCATTGTCACAGTCTATTACACAAAATAGATACAAACCCAGTAGCTGACCATTTGGAAAATTGATGCTTGTTTTTTAGTTATAAGTTTCTATAAGTCATCGCCTCCATTTAAAGAACTTTCCTACTTCTTCCTACTAATTCTTGCTGCAAACACATTTTTATTGAGAAATATTAAAGTATAACAGACACACCAAATATCTTTACAAACTGTGTTTAAAGGTTGATAAATTTTTACAAATGGAACACTACTCGCATCTCTGAATCCCTTCTTTCTTTTTAAAATTTTTAATTCCTTATTTTTTGTAGAGGACAGAGATCCTGAAATGGGTTAAGCCACAGACTGCAGTACTCAGGATCTATTCCTGGCTATGTGCTCAGGAGTGACCCCTGAAGTGCTCAGGATACCATATTCCCTAAAAGGCAGCACCCAGTACTATCTGTCCTGTCTGCTCACTGTCTTTTCATAACCCCCTGCAAGTCTCCATCTTCCGGGCTCTGGGTAGCTACTACCCTCACCTTACATTCCCTACTGTGACTTGTTTGTTTTACATTTTATTTTAAGAGGATCAAACAGCATTAAATCAAACACAATTTCTTGTGATTGATTGCTTTGGTAAAGCACAGTTCTTGAAAGATTTATACATGTTGTATTTACTAGATTTATATATGTATGTATATATTGAGTATAGTTTTTATTTCACTAGAGTATTATTTCATTAGGTGAATATACTGCAATTTTTGAATTTGTTCTGCTGACAAAATAGCCATGAACAGATTGTAGAATGGATCTTTTATGAAAAAAGCTACTATAAACATGCACATTCACATGCACATTCCTGTTTTGGTAGATACGTAAACAAAGAACTGAAGCTGTGAGTCATGGGCCAGTCATGTTTTTAACTTTAGATATTCAAACCAGGTTTTAGCACAGTTATACCAATTCATACTTCCACTAACATAGCAAATGTTTATTGCTTGTTCCAGATTCTCCTTAACAGTTGGCTTTTTGTTTTAGTTACTATGATGACAATTGTATTTTAATTGAAGATGGAGTTATCTAGAACCATACATGCTCTATTACTTTCTGTGAACTCTATTTAATAGCGTTAGTTATTTGTGTTCTCTTAATGAAATAGATATGTCAAATGTAGTGTATTTCTTCACAGAAATTTTTAAAAAGGAATGATTTCTGAAATCTGGCCACCTGCCACTAAATACAAATGATACAAGTCACAAAGTGCCATGGCTTCCTGAGAAAGCAACACTGTAGTTTTCTAATTACCTTTAGAAAATACAGTACTGGATTTTCCTCATTAAAATTTTTACCTTTAAACATATATGTGTATATATATACATGTATATGTATATATATGTAAATATATGCACTGTAGCACTGTTGTCCCATTGTTCATCAATTTGCTCGAGCAGGCACCAGTAACGTCTCCATTGGGAGAACTGTTACTGTTTTTGGCATATCGAATACACCAAGGGTAGCTTGCAAGGCTCTGCTGTGCGGGCAGGATACTCTCGATAGCTTGCCGGGCTTTCCTAGAGGGATGGAGGAATTGAACCCGGGTCGGCCGCCTGCAAGCAAATGCCCTACCTGCTGTGCTATTGTTCCAGTCCTAGTAAATATGCATACATATATGATACATATATAATATGTATATAATATAATAATATTTCAATTTATATGTTTGAGTTACAATTTTAGGTTGATCTAGAAGCAATTATGTGATATGTATATTTGTGGTGTGTTTTTGCATTTTTTCTTAGAATTCTATTTTCCACTAAAAGAGTTGGAACTAAAAAGAGAATGTTCTTTTAGTGAGTCACATTTATGGAATTACTGTTTGGTCAAAGTGCAAGTTTGTTGACCCTTCCAAATATTTGTGTTTCTGACAAGAAAAGAAAATCTAGAAGAGAACATTTTGAGATCTTAGTTGTTATTTTTCATTGTCTGTGGGGTTTTCTTACCTATATTTTACTATATATTCTCACCAATACGATTCTATTCATTATTACTTATTCTACAACATTTTTTTAAAAAAGATTTAATTATTAAAGTATTATTTGGTAATAAATACTTAAGATTTTTGGGTGGGAATTGTTTGGGGGACACACCTATTATCCTAATGACTTATTTTTAGATCTTCACTAAGGGATCATTTAGGATAACTTTGGTTTGTCCCTTCTGCCTTGCCACAAGGAGCTTAGGTTTATTGGGTTGCTCCTATCACAATGCTCCCATTCCTCTGTGTTTATTTGTAACATCTTTGTGTTCTGTTGACTTGCAAATATTGTTTTTCTCTTCTCCTTAAGTCCTTTACATATTTAATTTAGAGCAGTATCCTGTCCTTTTTGTATAGACACAGGAAGACAGTTAATGCTATGCTTTTGTAACTTGGGAGTTAGTTGACTATGGATGATATTTACCTCCTGAACATCTGTTCTCTCGGCTTAAGCCTCAGTTGCTCTTACTTCCTAGCACCCCAAAAGCAGGGTTTTGACGAGGGAGTGGATGGACCCAGGACAAGCAGTGAGCTTCCCTGGTATCAAAATGGGCCAGGTCAAAGTGCCATAATACTTAACTGTAAGTTAAGAGCATGGTCATGGACAAATGCTGTCATGATCCAAAAAAGTAATAACTAGATTCGGATCCTGCTAGAGTTAGGAATGATTAATCTGGCCTGAGCACTGCAGTGAGTCTGTGGCGAGATGTCCCCAGAAGAGCCACCCAACAAGCTCAATGTATTTCTTACTGTGTCCATACAAAATAACTAATATTAAGAAGCAGAATTGAGATGTTAATTACGATGTTAATTAAGTTATTTGACTAAGGAGAAGAGGAACACCCCTAGGTGGTATTTCTGCCTTTAAGCATGATTGGCAGTCAGGAAGGGCGTTTGGTATGTTGATTTTGCTACTAGATGGATGTGGCGTGGGTATTCCCAATGATAGACAAGAGAGCAGGGCAGCAAGATGGAGCATGGAGAGACGAGCCTAGCAAGGGATACAGAGGGGGGAATGCAGGAACAGGCATGTGGAGAGAGAGAGCCCAGGCTGTGAAAGTGAAGGTGGAGAGAGGTGCGGGAGAGACAGGAGGAAACAGGAATGAGGGGCAGGATGAGACTGGAATGGAGCGCTTAGTGAGACTGGAATAGGCGCGTGGGGAGAATGGAATAAACGGCAACCAGCTTGGCCCTCCTTTCCTCCTTCATCTGCCCATGGCATGGGCTGCCCCGAGAGGGGAAGCGGCCGGAGTCCACTGAACTTGGGCAGCGAGAGGGAGAGCCCCGGGGCTTTCCCCAGCCGTCTGGAGATTACACAGGATAATTCCTAGTGCACTTGGGGAACCAGATGAGGTGCTGGGCACCAAACGAGCGTTAGCTGCCTGCCTGCAAGGCATGTTCCCTGCCAGTTGTAGCATATCTCTCTGCCCCCTAAAATCTTAAGTTTTAACTGTGGCACTCTTACTAATTTGATAAAGAAACATATTTCTCTTCCTGTTATATATGCAGTAAAACTATCCTCCGGATTACTCAAGTGAGTTTTAGGTGCTATTATTCTTTAATACACAGTCTTTAAGAAAAAACAGAGCATTTTTTACACTCACTTTCTTTTTTTTTTCTGTCTCACCTGACTGTTTTTATTTTTTTATATAATAAGTTTATTTATTTTTAATTAATGAATCACCATGAGGGTACAGTTACGGATTTATACACATTTGTGCTTATGCTTCCCTCATACAAAGTTTGGGAACCCATCCCTTCACCAGTGCCCATACTCCACCACCAGTAAACCCAGCATCCCTCCCATCCTCCCCAATCCCATCTCCCCCCACCCCACCCTGTCACTGTGGCAGGGCATTCCCTTCTGTTCTCTCCCTCTAATTAGCTGTTGTGGTTTGCAATAAAGGTGTTGAGTGGCCACTGTGCTCAGTCTCTAGCCCTCATTCAGCCCGCAACTCCCTTCTCCCGAATGGCCTTGGACTACATTATAGTTGGTGATCCCTTCTCTGAGTTGCCCTTTCCCCAGAATGTGAGGCCAGCCTCCAAGCCATGGAGTCAACCTCCTGGTACTTGTTTCTACAATTCTTGGGTGTTAGTCTCCCACTCTGTTATTCTATATACCATAGATGAGTGCAATCTTTCTATGTCTGTCTCTCTCTTTCTGATTCATTTCACTCAGCATGAAACTTTTCATGCTGATCCACTTAAATAAAAAATTCATGACCTCCTTTTTTCTAACAGCTGCATAGTATTCCATTGTATAGATGTACCAAAGTTTCCTCAACCAGTCATCCGTTCTAGGGCATTCGGGTTTTTTCCAGATTCTGGCTATTGTAAATAGTGCTGCGATGAACATACGTGTGCAGATGTCATTTCGATTATACTTTTTTGCCTCTCTGGGATATATTCCCAGCATACATTCACTTTCATAATATAAATTTGAATTAGCTTCTTCACTTTGTGGTGTATTTTACATGTAAAATGTGTAATTATACAACAGCCAAATATGTAATATTTATATTGAACATGAAATTCCTATCATGTTCAGAAAATCTATACCTTAATTTATACTAATGCTGCCTCACAGCTAGATGATTAGCTACATGCAGAAGGATGACATTGATACACTATCTCACACGACATAATAGGGTTAACTCAAAATAGATTAATGATTTATATATTAGAGCCAAGTTGATTCCAAAAAGTCCTTTGAGAACACAACAGCAAAATACCCCCCGATATTGGCTCCAGTGGGGCCTTCAGTAATTAAATTCTTATTTTAAAGAAAATAAAAAGCAAAAGTAAGAAAATGTGACTACATTTAATAAGCTCCTGCCCACGAAAGAAAGTATCACTAAATGGCTGGAGGAATCAGTCGGGATGGGAGATATGTGCCAAAAGTAAATAATGGACCAAACATGATGACCTCTCAGCATTACAAGCCATAATGCCCAAAAGTAGAAAGAGAGTATGGGGAATATTGTCTGCCATGGAGGCGAGGGGAAGGTGGGAAATGGGGAGTACACCGGGAATATTGGTGGTGGGGAATGTGCACTGGTTGAGGGATGGGTGTTTGATCATTGTGTGATTGTAATCCAAACATGAAAGCTTGTAACTATCTCACAGTAAGTCAATAAAAATTTTTTTAAAAAAGAAAGTATCACTGAAACAAAAATATTTTGCTAAATAGGACAAAATGTCTGCATACCACACATCTGACAAATGGTCAAGAGCACTTACAAAATTCAACAGCAATAACAGAAAACAACAACCTTAATTTTAAAATTGGGACAAGAGCTGAGCAAATACTTCACCAGTGAAGATAAAGATTTTACCGGTGGGCACTGAAAAAATACTCAATATTACTGATTATAAGGGAAATACAAATTAAGATGACAATGAGTTATCATTTCACATCAATGAGACTGGCCTATGTAAAAAACAGAAACAAACAAAAAACCCTAAATAAGTGCTGACAGGAAGGTGGATGAGAAAGGAAACTATACTAATTGTTCATGGAAATATAAACTGGTTCAATCTCTATAAGAGATTATAGAGATTTCTTAAATAGTAAACTTCAACTACCATATGGTCCAGACATTCTATTCCGAAGTATCTATTCGAAAACTACAAAATACTAAGTTATATATTAGGACATAGACGATCTTTTGATTTTCATAAGTTATACAATTAGCGTTTATCTCAGAATTTTGGAAGAACTATTGGTAGGAGATTCTTATTCATTTCAGCAGAACCAGAGATTTTAGCATCATACAGTTTGCAAAACAAATGCTGGTGCTGTTTTTGGGCTCTTAGAACAACCCATATCAAAGGTCATTATAATTTGTCCTTTTCAATTATTTAAGCCAAACAATGACATAATGAGTTGTATCTGAGACTACAGTCACACAATGGGTTGGTCCAGTGCCCCACAGAGGACCTGCCTGCTTTAGGAAATAGTCCCTGATGATCTTAATACTGGAGAACTTTTGTTTTGTTTTGTTTGGGGGCCACATCCATTGATGCTCAGGGGTTTCTCCTAGCTCTGCGCTTAGGAGTATCTCATGGTGGTGCTTGGAGGACAAAATGGGGTGCCAGGGATGGAACTTGAGTTGGTAGTGTGCAAGGCAAATACTTTTCGCACTGTATTATACTGAAACCTCAATGCTGGAGAATCCTTAGAAAATAAACTATCTAGTAATTAATTTAATTGGAATAGAGGTGAACAAAAGTAAAAGAGAGTGCCCAAGAATTATCAATGGTGAGCTGAATGGAAACAAGATTGCATCAGTAAAGCATATCGATTTGTTTTTCATTTTCTTTTATGTTCTGTGGGCTGCATCCAGCACTGCTCAGGACTCACTCCCGGCTTTGTGTTTAGCAGTCACTCCTGGAGATCCTTGAGGGATCACGTGGTGTCAGGGTTGGTCGCATGTAAAACAAGCATCTGAACCACTGTATTATCTTCCTCCCACTCGAAAGAGCACAACTTTAAGAGATACTGACACAATAAAAAATAGGAAGTTTGAGAGCTAGAGAAAAATGTAGGCCAGAGACAAGCTTCACATATAGAAGGTCCAGATATGATCACTGGCATCACATAGCTCTCCACGCACCTTCGGAAATGATCCTATGAAAACAATGAGTCACCGAAATCCAAAACTATAAAATTAATTAAATTTGAGCATAAAAATGAAAATATATGGAAGAACTCTTATCATCCATTGTACAATATAAATGTGATATATTAGCATTTCACTTTTCATAAAGATTTTAGAAATTCACTTGGCAATAGCTATTTTATTGCTCATTACAATATTAATAGCAACATTTTGATATTTTAGTCAGAAAATCTATCTTGAATCACTATGCTGTTCTGTTTGTTTCATCTTATTTATAGAGCTAATTTATTTATTCAACCCCCAAATAACCCTGAGTTTGTTTGTATTTCAGTTTTAAAGTAACATATCAATCAACAGCTTTTAAATGTCTTTGCCAAACTTAAGACTATATTGGTGGAACTTCTTTGCATCCCATTGAAAGATCACTGTGACTCCAATAGGGTTAAGACTGGTCATTTGCTATTCCGGATTTCATAATTTTTGTATCCTCTGTTAATTATTACTTCTTCCATTTCATTCCACAGCCTTTTACTTGAACCTAACATGCAGAAACATCACCGGAAGACAAAAACAGAAACAGACAATTCTTGTTCTCATGAAACAAATTCCAATGAGGAAAAGAACAAATATATCTATAAATAAATGTGAGCCCATTACACACATAAAGTTCATGTCAACTAATTAAAAACACTATGTAATAATGTGAAGTAGAGTCAGAAGGATAGAATGCAGCAGGGAGGGGGTAAGGATATCCTTTTTCCTCTGATAAAGTGACTTTTATGTCAAAGAATTATAGGTGACTGGAGAATTAAATGGTAGCTGAGATAAGAATGTTCAAACAGTAAAATAGAGTCAGACAAAACTATGGTAGTAATTTTCAAGAGGCACTGAAGGACTAAACTACAGTGAAACTCCTGAAGATATATAGAGGTGACAGAAGGTGAAAGGTCAGATAGTTGTTTTTAAATAATGTTATGCTTGTGTATGAAATAAAGGGGATATCACATACTCAGAAGATGGTTCTTGAGAAATAATACTGAGCTTTTCAGTATGAAACTCACTAAAGATCTTGGTAAGACTAGTGTGGAAAAAGGTGTTTTTATACTTCAGAAAAGCATGCCTTTCTATAATACACTCTAAGGTTTTCAGTTTCTAGGATAAATTTAATGAAGTGACTCGTCAGGGACATATGAGTGTGATCATTCTCTACTTGTCTCTCCCCCTTTCACTCATTTCACACAGCATGATGAAATACTCTACAGATCCATCCATCTATCAACAAATTGCATGAATTTATCCTTTCTTATAACTGAGTATTATTCCGTTGTTTTTATACCATAGAATCTTTATCCAGTCATCTGTTCTTAGGGACTTGGGTTGTTTCCAGATTCTGGCTATTCTGAACAGTTCTGCAATGAGTTCTGCAATGAGTGTAGATGTCTTTTCTGCACTTTTTTTGAATATACCTTTGGGGTATATTCTCAGGAGTAGAATAAAGAAAAATATTGTATTGAGAACTTCTATGCATGAGCTATCATACACCTTTTTGTTTGAAAAACTGACATAAGTCAGGTTTGAAAGAGTGGTATGGTTTGAGAGAATGTCTGGCCTAGGTGCTTGTCTATTATTCTAGAAATTTGACTTGAGTGTTTTTAATCTCAGGGAGATTTAGGGTGTGTGTGTATGTATTGTATGTGTTTTGAAAAGGAACAGGTTGAAAGAAATGAAGACACAATTATATTGAAATCCTTTTTACCCACATTGTAAACTCTAACTTATTTATTTCTAATAAATCATCTGGAAGTTCCCTTGATGCACATTATGAGAGCTTGTTTTTTTTCATGCAATCTTTCTAAACCCGTTAACTTTAGCACTTTTCATCTTCACATCAGAGAAATGAAATTATCTCCTTATTTCCTCAGGCATATGACAGAGAGGTGAAAGATTTGCAAAGAATGTGTGTTGCTGCTGATTAGAAACTAATAGTGTTTCCTATTTATAGTTCGAAAAATTGATTCTATAATATTTCTACTAGGTAGTTCATATTTCTAATCAGTTTCTATTTATAAATCGTCTTGTCAATGATGCATTTATAATGAAATGAAAGATATTGTGCTGACTGGAGAAGCTACTCACTGGTAAAATTTTGCTTTGCATGTGAAGTAGTGAGTTCCAACCTGAAGACAGACAAAACATAAATAAAAGTTACTGTGTTAGAAAAGAATGACACGGAATCATACTGAAAACATGTCAGGAAGTCTATTGGAACACATATGGAACATCTATGGGTCACAAATTGAGGACGTTTTAATGAATGTGTACTTTGGAGATTGAGCTGAGTCAGGAATGTTATGACTGCTCGTGCCATTGGGCTTTTTGTTTTCAGAAGAAAGGAAGTATAACTGTGCATTTTAATCGAGAAATTTCTTTAGAACGTGTCTGTCAGTTTGTTTTTAATGGAAGGTGTATGGAAACCTGACTGTTCTCTTTGGTCTTCTCAATTGGTATTTCAATCCGAGATTAAGGTTGGGGAACTGCAAATTTTTAGATTTCCCTTTACCTTACATTTATATTTTGGAACTTGAAATCCCTGAAAATTCTTTTACTCTGTATTTATGAGCTAGCTATGGAAAACATCTTTGTGTTTGTTTTGAGGATTCACTCCTGGCTCTGAGAGCGGCGGGGCACAGCTGGCCATGCTCTGGAGCTGTCTGGGGCGTGAGGGACTTAACCCGGGTCAGCCTTGCAGAGCAAGTGTCCTCGCTCCGCTAGGCCTGCGCCAGAGCCAACAGATCTCCTTTGAAAACTTACATGAGAAACATAAAATAGAGTTCTGGGGTAATAGACAGTCAGGAATCTTTTCACCTCTAGCACCACATTTCTCATAGTTTTTTTCTCACAACAAGGCTTAAATAAAATTTATTTAAAAACCAGGCTACTATACTTATTTAGTGCTCAGTTCCTAGTATTTGGTTGTGAGTTGGTTTTGCTGCTGTCTGAGAACAAAGGGATCGTGGGCGTCCTTCGATGCTGAAACATGTATACTCTACCGCCATCTACTGGGAAGTACATTACAGTGCACCAAATTATGAGAAACTTGTTTTCCCCCCAAATAGTTGCAAAATCAATTTTTGAGGGTCAAAATTTAACTCTTTTCCCAAACCTTTAATAATTTTCTCCATTTCATAGATTCTGTTCCGCATTGCCTCCTTACTTGTTTTTTCAAATTTAATTGTGTCTACCTATAACTTTATCACTGTAAGGAGATGGTGATGAGAAAAAAAGAGGTTAACGTCAGGCTGTATTTCTTTAGCTTAAAAATTATTACTTGTGAGCTGGAGAGACAGTATCGGAGGTACTTGCATGTGCTATGACTGTTTCAAACCCCAGGTACCACACTGAGTCCCCTGAGCAGAGCACATACCATAGTGGCCCAAACCTCCCTCCCCACAAACTATGACTCATCTTAAATATGTGACTCAGTGGTAGAGTACATGCCTTGCATGTGTGAGGTACTGTATTTAATCCCTGGGACCAAACATATATCTATATCCATATTAGAATTAAAATACATTAATATGACTCGTGACTGCTTAGACTCATTATGTCATTGTTTTGCATATTAAATACTGATACTTAATGGTTCCAAGTCTGCATTCCAATCCTCCCTGCCATTTTTGCCGAGTAGCTGTGAGACAGCACAATCATTTTAGTTCTTATATTCCCACGAAGTAAGAAATAATGGCTAATAATGTATGACTTAGAAATATTTTGAGACTTGAATTATATCCATGCGAATTTTCAAAAAAATAACTTTCTAATCACTGTACCACTGTCATCTTGTTGTTCATCGATTTGCTCAACCGGGCACCAGTAACATATCCATTGTGAGACTTATTGTTACTGTTTTTGTCATATCGAATATGCCACAGGTAGCTTGCCAGGCTCTGCCATGTGGGCGAGATACTCTCAGTAGCTTGCTGGGCTCTCCGAGAGGGATGGAGGAATTGAACCATGGGTCGACCTCGTGCAAGGCAAATGCCCTACCCACTGTGTTATCGGTCCAGCAATTAGGAAAATAAAATAAAAATGTAAGTGGCCAAAATAAGAGGCTGGTTGCTGGAATTACATCTCCATTAACCTCAAGTTGTGGGTTGGAGAGATACCTTACATGCAACTGACCCAATTAGGCCCCTGGCACCATATATGAACCTCCCTGAGCGTAGAACCAGGAGTAAGCCCTGAGTGCACTAGGTTTGAGGTTTGAACTTTCTAATACAATGAATAAATACATATTTTATGTTATTACTACCCCTCTGAAAACCATGTCCACTTGTCTCTATAGCCTGAGTCTGTATAGCAAGAGGACCTTTGTCTAGACATGATATAAAGTTAATAAATACGATTTAAAGAATTTGGAAAATTTAAAACTATTCACAAGCAGCATAATTATTCCCATCCTTCAAATTCTGTTATTTTTTCATAAAATATGTGAAAATACTTGTATAAAGACATAATAGAAAGTACGTTGTGTGCAGTATAATAGCACTGCACTGTCGTCCTGTTGTTCATTGATTTACTCGAGCAGGCACCAGTAATATCTCCATTGTGAGACGTGTTGCTACTGTTTTTGGCATATCAAATACGCCACGGGGAGCTTGCCAGGCTCTGCCGTGCGCGAGGGATACTCTTGGTAGCTTGCCAGGGTCTCCGAGAGGGATGGAGGAATCAAACCCAGGTGGGTCACGTGCAAGGCAAACACCCTACCCACTGTGCTATCGCTCCAGTCAACATTTCCATTCAACATTAAGTCAATCACTGTGCTAATTACTTTGTAAATATTTTTTCACTTGCTGGCTGGAGGATCTAGAATCTTGATTTGGGCTGGAATAAGGATTTCTCTCCTGACTCCGTGCTCAGGAGTTACTCCTGGCTGTGCTCAGGACACCATATGAGATGCTGAGGATTGGGCCCGGGTTGGCCATGTACAAGGCAAGTACCCTACCCACTGTACTATCTCTTTGTTTCCTGATTCTGCTGATTTTATAAACTAGGGAAAGTACTATAATTATAATTCAGCTATTGTATTTGTATCCTTATGTTTCTTCCTTCTTTCTAAACTAAAAGGAGTAAGACAAAATTATAGATAATTAAGTAGAAGAGACATAAGTCAACCCCCACACATTTAGCTACACAAATACACCATAATTCCCTAAATCATATTCATTACATAGTTTTTAAAAATTTGGCCTAGAAGAATTGGAACAGCTTGTAGATTAGATTTGTGTATGCTTCAGTTTTTCTCCATGACAGGAATACAGAGGGGGAAAGGTACATACGTTAATCTTTATGTAGCTGTTAGATTTTTGAATTGCCACTTATGAACTATAGACCAAGCCAATCCTAAACTGCTAAGCCTGGACTAGTGATGGGACTCAATAGTATAGTGTTCACCTTATATGTGTGAAGTCCTGGCATTAAAATGAAGAATATTTGAATAAATGAAATAATGCTGGACAATCAAGAACATAAATGAGTATCTTTAAAAATGCACTCAGAGACAGAGTGATAGTACAGCAAGTATGGCACTTGCCCTGCATGTAACCATCCTGGGTTTGATCGCTGGCACCCCATACAGTAGTTCCCCAAGCCCTTCCAGGAGTGATCCCTGAACATCATTAGGTGTGACCCAAACAATAGAAGAAACTAAAGAACTTAAGTTATTTTAGGAAAAGTCTATTTTCCATAATAAACCAAAAGAAGCAGTGCATAAGCAGAAGTGCAGCACCCACTGCTGATTTTAAAAGTGTAGAGTGAATGATATTTATTATTTATCTAACCTGTCTGCTATGATGTTCTGGGCATTTGCCATTTCTAATACACTGTTAATTTTTCTATATCTTAGGGAATTAAATAAATGTTAGTCATTTGAAAATTTCTGAAAAATGTTAACACAAATGATTGATGGCACAGTCCTTCAAAGTGACAAAGATGTTGAGAATAGTAACAGCTCCATTGGAGGTTTTTCCCCCTTACTTATATACTGGACTGGAGAAATAGCACAGCGGGTAGGGCGTTTGCCTTTTATGCGCCCGGCCAACCTGAGTTCGATTTCTTCATCCCTCTCGAAGAGTCCGGCAAGCTAGCAAGAGTATCCCGCCCGCATGGCAGAGCCTGGCAAGCTACCTGTGGTGTTTTCGATATGCCAAAAACATTAACAATAAGTCTCACAATGGAGATGTTACTGGTGCCCGCTCGAGCAAATCGATGAACAACGGGATGACAGTGCTACAATGTGAAATGCTATTTATGCACTTTGGTTTACAAAGTTTTTCATAACACAGTTGTTAAAGGCATTAAATATTCCAGCACCAACCCCTCCAATAGTGTGACCTTTTCTTCACCACTGTATCCATTTTCCCAAATACTCCAAGTCTATCCCATTAGCAGGAATAAAATAATTTATTTTATTTTGTTTTTTATTACTAAATGACCAATAGAATTATTAGAAATACTACTGTTGCACTGTAGCACTTTTGTCCCATTGTTCATCGATTTGCTTGAGCGGGCACTGGTAACATCTCCATTGTGAGATTTGTTGTTACTGTTTTTGGCATATCGAATATGCCATGGGTAACTTGCCAGGCTCTGCCGTGTGGGTGGGATACTCTCAGTATCTTGCCGGGCACTCCCAGAGAGACAAAGGAATTGAGCCCAGGTCGGCCACATACAAGGCAAACACCCTACCTGCTGTGCTATCACTCCAGCCCATTAGAAATACTACAACAAAAGAAAATTTGTGACATTCAAGTGGAGAAAGGAAATGTCCTATTAAAACTGAAGCAAACTGGAGCGATAGCACAGCGGGTAGGGCGTTTGCCTTGCACGCGGCCGACCCGAGTTCGAATCCTAGCATCCCATATGGTCCCCTGAGCACCACCAGGAGTAATTCCTGAGTGTAGAACCAGGAGTAACCCCTGTGCATCGCTGGGTGTGACCCAAAAAGCAAAAAGAAAAAAAAACCAAAATAAAAAAAAATAAAAAAATAAAACTGAAGCAAACTGGATGTTTGTCTTGTATCTTCAGAAGAAAATAAATGAAAGAAAAAGAAAAATTGTGAAAATTGTTTTATCTCACCACGGGGTCATAAAGTCCTTCACTGAGGGTTTGCTAAGCTGTTCCTCTCTAACAGTCTTCAGTGCTACTGTTTACTGAGTGTGGTTAGCTGCTGTTACTTTCCCATCTACTTTGTTGTTCTTCTATTGGGATGCCAGTGCTGTAGAAATTAGGTGTGTCACTTCAGAGATTCCAGGGTATGGAGCTGAGCCCTGAATTTACATGGTGTGGGTTGTGGGATATAGTGTGGGTGCAGGGACTTCTGGAAGTATGGTGGAGGGGTAGAGGGAGACTGCCCACCCACTCCAAGAAGACTGCAGAGCTCTCTGTCTGAAAACTGGTGTACCTGGAGTTTTGGCAGCTTATCATCTCTGCAGACATTAGTTGTGAAGAAGTAGAGTGCAGCTGTTGGCAAGACAGTAGCTGGGAGGGGGGGTGCTGCCGCCAGAGCTTCATCAAGGAGAAGCCTTGGCCATCCCACTTTCCGGGGGCACCCCAGAGTTTTCAGTCAGGACACTGCTGTACCTCTGAATTTTTGCAGCTTGCGTTGCATCTCTCCAAGAGTTAACTGTGACTCTGTAAAGCTGTGTGGATACATGAGCTTACATGGAGGTGGTTGTTGGGTCTGGGTATGGCTGATGGGGCTTCCAGAAGTAGGGGGTTGGTCCTTTGGAGGTTTACACTGTAGCACTGTCATCCCATTGCTCATCAATTTGCTCGAGTGGGCACCAGTAACATCTCCATTGTGAAACTTGTTACTGTTTTTGGCATGTTGAGTACACCATGGGGAACTTGCCAGGCTCTGTCATGTGGGGCGAGATACTCTCAGTAGCTTGCTGGGCTCTCAAAGAGGCAAGGAGTTTCCGCCTGTCTTCAGAAACTCAAACTCATTTGCCAATGTGGTCTGGTTCAAGCCTCAGGCAATCACAAGCTAACATCCGAGCTCGCAAAGCTGTGCAGAGAAGCAATAAAGGAAGACCTCAAAGAGAGAAGAGCAGCAGTGTTGGCCGAAGTGGCAGAAAACAGGAAAAGTATTGGCAACTTTTCCAACCTGTCCTTTGCCAACTAAGACTAAGATGACTGCCCTCCGACTTACTGATGGGATCAATCACATCTTCCAGAAGGGCAATGGAAAAGGTATCCATGACTCCTACTCGGATCTCTTTGATAGTCACGTCCACCTGCCCACATACCAAATTCCGCAGGATGGATATGTTGTTCCCATTGTTCTCCCTTCCAAAATTTGATACGCCATTTTGTCAGTAAAGAAGCGTAGAGCACCTGGTCCAGGAAGGTGGACCTTGTCTGCTCTCTGTTGTCTACAAGTTGTTCACTGGAGTCATCCTAAATAGGATTTGCAGAACACTAGATGAAGGACAACCATGCCAGCAAGCCGGGTACTTAAAAGGATTCAGCATGATCAACCATATCCACACGGTGACCAAACTCACTGAGGTTTCACGAGAGTTCAAGATGCCACTCTGTCTAGCGTTAATTTTTTTAGAGAAGGCCTTTGATTCTGTTGAAACTGAAGTGGTCATCGAAGCAAAACAGGGCATTCAAACTCAGTACATGAGGATCCTCCATGAGCCGTATTATGGATTCACCGCCAGGATCTCACCATTCTACAAAGAAGTGATCATTGATGTAAAGAGAGGGGTTCGGCATTTCACCAAAATTCTTCAGTGCATCCTTGAAAACATCATGTGATGACTGGAATGGGAAGGAATGGGAGTGAAGATAGACGATCGGCAACTACACCACCTCTGCTTCGCTGATGACATTGTTCTCAAATTTCAGCCAAGTGGCATGAATGCTAGCGGACTTCAACCGTGAGTGTGAAAAGATCAGACTGCAGCTGAATCTCATGAAGACAATGTTCATGAGAAACGGACTAGTTCCTGATGTTCCATTTTCCCTCAATGGAATGAACATCTCCGAATGCATAGTTATGTGCACCTAGGTCAAGAACTCAAATGACAAATGACCTGGCACCTGAACTGTGCAGGAAGAAGAGAGTAGCATGGAATGCCTTCTAGAGCATTGAAGAACTGGCTAAGAAGACTAAGAACCTTTGACTCCAGGCACATCTTTTCGACTCCACCGTTCTTCCTTCACTAACATGAAGGAAGACGCCTCAGAGACCTGGGCCCTACGAAAACAGGATGAGAATGCTATTCAGGTCTCCCAAAGAGGAATTGAAAGAGCTATGCTTAGAGTATCATGTTTCACTCAAGTGAGAGAAGGAATCTGGAGTTCTGACCTCTGTCGATGGTCAGGAATCAGGGACACTGTCTCATTTGCCAAGTCGTCAAAAATCAGATGGGCCGGACACATAATGTGATTTAGAGATGACCACTGGACTAGAGCTGTTGCCGACTGAATTCCACAGGACATCAAAAGACCATGTGGCCGCCCACCAATGAGATGGTCAGACGTCTTCGTCAAGACCCTGAATGAGTGGTTTGAGACTCTTCATGTTCCTGGAGTGAGCAGATGCCACTGGCCTACACTAGTACGCAACAGAGATGAATGGAGATATTACTGGCGCCTGCTTGAATGAATCCATGAACAATGGGATGATAAGTGATACAAGTGATCTTGTGAAGAAACAAATGCCTCTCCTGCTATATCTTTATTGAGGAAACATGAATTGCAGTACTGGTAATGCTGATATCCCAGGCATAAAATGTTCTAATACCAGAATGCCAGTTCTCCTCCACCAATCTCAACTGCTCTCTGTCTTGCCTCCCCCTCCCCTCGTCACCTTGGAAAGCTCAATCCTGTAAAAAATCCATTTCTACTGCCTTTGGTTACTTGTTTTTCCTTATAATGTTTATTTGTATTTTACATCTGAGAGATATTCTGTATCTATCCCTCATTTTCTGGCTCACTTTACTTAACAAGACACCCTCTAGTTCCATCCATTTAGTGGCAAATTGCATAAATTTATCCTTTCTTAGAGATGAATAGTTTCGATTGTGTTATATAATTTTTTGGTTTGTTTTGTTCTTGTTTGGGGGCTGCACCTGGCCATGCTCAGGGGTTAATCCATTAGTGATAATCCATTGGTGAGGGATTCTTTTCTGTGAAGTCGGAATATCATGTTTATAAAACATCAAACTGATAAAAATGAGAATTAAGTTACTTTTATGACAACCATGTTTAAAGATTCTTTTTGGTCACACCCGGTATCCTCAAAAGTTATTCTTGGCTCAACACTTCTGATGGTGCTCAGAAGACCAGAGATTGAACCCTGTTAGCCTTGTGCAAGGCAAGCATGTAACTCCTTTTACTATCTCTCCAGTTTCTGACAGAAACTTTTAACGTTCTTCTTACCACAGTTGAGCCAGACTGGTTCATGATTAGCAATGTATGGACAAAGGTCAAGGTGTCAACAGGTTGGGAAGTTGTGAGAGTTATTCAAGAATCAGAGGAGTCATTGGATTTGATGTCATTTGAACTTTATTATAGCTCTGAGAGTCTCTGGTTCCACAAACATTTTTATTCTTTATTAATCGAATGTGAATGTAACACTAATTGTGTTTTATAATTATGTAAGAGACATTGGCTTGTAAATTTTTAGTAAATGTAAATAAGTGAGCTGACCTATGGGTGTTAAGAGCTTCAGTTTGTTTTTTACTCACTGTCATCATCACTGTCATCCTGTTGTTCGTCCATTCACTTAAGTGGGCACTAGTAACGTATCTATTCCTCCCAGACCTGAGATTTTAGCAGCATCTCCTTACTCATCTTTCCCAATGATTGGAGGCTCTTTCAGGCTCGGGGAAATGAGACCTATCATTACTGTTTTTGGCATATTGAATATGCCATGGGGAGCTTGCCAGGCTCTGCCCGTGTTTTTTTCTCAGTGCTATGGAAACACCAACTTTTCCCTGAAACTCACCCCACATGTCTACTGTGATTTGTCTTGATTTAGGTTCATACTTTCATAAAACAATCTTTATTTCTATGTTCACATCTATTTTATGGTTTTGTTTTTGAGCTGGGCCCACTGGTATTCAGAGTGTACTCCTGGTTCTGTGTCCAGGGATCACTTTCACCTGCGATGCTGGAGATTGAGCCCAGCTGAGCTGCATGCAAATGAAGTACTTTATCTTATGTACGATCTCCCAGGCCCCATGTTTATATTTTCTAAATAATCAATATATTTTCTTAAATTAAATTTTTGTTTTCATAACCTTAAAAGTTTTCATTATGTGATAAAATTGCGTGCATTTTGTTATCATGCAAGCTATATGTTAAGAAAATACATATATATCATTGTTTCTCCAGATATACCCATTGTTTTGCTTTAATATACATCTATCAAGGTGTTCCACCTATATGACATTTTGTCCATGATTAGTCACTAATTGCCATTTAATTAATTCAGACACTTGACATTGTCTCTTCTTTGCTTAGATATGTAGTGTTGTAAATAAAATTTTGAGCACAAACTTAACTCTTATCCTGGCACCAACCATGCCCAACTTTAGTCTACCAGAAAGAAAAAGGAAACAGACAAAGAAAGAAAACAATGACATTTAATTTTTGCTTGCTTTCAAGTTAAGAATAAGATACTTTTCAAATACTTAATATATAAAATCGTCAGTGACTATGATATAATATCCTCATCTGTTTTTAACAGGCATTTGAGATTTAAGATACCAATCAATCAACACTTTCTTGTCTGTAGCTTTTTAAATATAATTAGCTGCTTTAATTAAAGACCAATGTTGAACTTATACCAGGAGCCCACACAGAATTAGATCTTATTATCACAATGTTCTAATCAACTGTGCACAAGCATAAATTACAGTTTTCATGACAGTAAAGAGCACATGAAAGAGTACATATTAAATATATTTTCCTTTTATTATTACTCAGCATATAAGTACATAGTATATGTAATTATGTTACTAATACAAGCAATCATTTCCTCCAGTGAAAGATAAGGGAATATGTATATTTGATTTATCTCCTTTTCAAAATTAAATTTAAGCTTGGTAAAGCAAATATATGGCTAGCTGAACTTCAGGTAAATGTTTCAATGCATGCCAGTCTACTTGAAAAAATAGAATGGAAAGATTGAAAATATGGACAAAAAATATTTTTGAGTCAATGTTCTGGAATCTTAAGTCTGTATTCACTTGATCTATGGCTATGAGTAATGACATATAAGCTCACTATTGTACCCAGAATACAATGAGAGGGACCTCTGAGCAGTACGTGAAATTGATTTTAGAGAGCTATTTTTTCCCAGAGATTTAAAGCATTTGTCTCTATACATATAAATACTCTACACCAAGTCAACACAGAATCTCTGTTTTTTCCCAATATTATTATTTTTTATTTAGAAATACTTCTTGGCCACTAAACCCAGCTTTTCTCAGGGCTTACTCCTACTTCTCAGGGATAACTCATGACAAGTTCAGGATATCATATGTGGTGCCAAGGATCAAACCCAGGTCAGCATCACGGAAGGCAAGCGTCCCACGTGCTGTACTAACTTTCTGACTCCTAGAAGTATCTACTTGAAACTCTGCACATTTTTAATTGGGTGCTCCATTTTTTTATTATTGATACTTGTTTTTTATATGTTGTTTCCATTAACTCCTTATTAAATGTTAGATGAGTATGTGCATTCGCCTATTCAGGATATCTTTCTGTTTTGAAGCAAGTTTCTTGTGCAGTGCCTAAGCTTACTGACTTGATGTGTTTGCTTTTCAGGGGAGAATGTATTATTTTCCCTGAGACTGGAGTAGAGTCTTAAAACCCATTTATAAAACTGATGACAAATGCATAACACCTGTGTCATTTTCGATGTATTTTTATGGTTTCAGGTGTTGGCACTTTAAATGTCATAGAAATCTACAAATTACCTACAATTCCCAAATGCAACTACATGATTATAGTAGGTTTCTGCAAACAAAAACCAAATGTTGGAAAAACATCAAGAAAGTCTTATTAAACATTAGTCTTTAGTTACTAGGAGAAAACTCTTTATAGAGAGCCTTTGTTTATTGCATGCATTATCTTAAAGAAGCCTGTTGGAATTAGTTTCAAATGATTTTCTTTGCATGAACTGAGAACAAATGTAGTTGAAGGAGGGTATGTTGATGATATACAGTAATTAAGTCTAATTTTAGAGCGAAGGTATTTTTCATTGATGATTATAATGATTTACATGGGACAGTTTTATACAAAAGTATCTTTCTAGAGACTACTGACATTTGTTACCTTTGCTACACCTTGTCAATGATAGTTGTTCTGGTTTTATGTTTGTTTGTTTTTTTCTAACCCCAAAGATGCTCGGGGGTTACTCCTGGCTCTGCACTCAGAAATTATTCCTGGTGTTGCTCGGGGGGACCATATGGGATGCTGGGGATCAAACCTGGGTTGACCTCATTCAAGGCAAACTCCCTTCCCGATGTACTATCTCCCCAGCCCCGATAGTTGTTCTATACTACTCAGTCATGACATATTTTAGATATTCTCTTTAGTAATTTTTCCTTACCTTTTGGTAGAAGGGTGAAAATAGGTTTGACATACTTTACTACTACACTAGCTAAATATTAATCTCTGCCTCTTACTACTCTGGAATGTTATATAGGATGAGACTTCAATGAAGACCCTTATTATGGAGAAAGATTCTATCAAGGATTTGTCTCCTTGACAAAATCTGTGTTATATTGTGGACACAAAGAAAATCCAGGAACTTAATCTTGTACCTTCCATATATCTGATCATGGGGATCAGACAATGGGAATTAACATCATGGTCCAGGTCTTGATTTAACAAATGTGCTCACATATAATTCTTTGGAATGTGACCTTTTAGCTTACAAAAAAAAACCCCTTATTTGAATAGCTTAAACACAGAACTTTAGCAGAAGGTAAACTTCTTACACATGACACCCGTGGGGTTTGTCCAGAAACATATTTTTTTTTGACAGTCTTTCTTGCTTCTTCAAAGTTTGTGGGGATTTTGCAATCATAATTTGCTATAACTCTATGTAAATAAGCAGAATTAAACATTTAAGAATAAAGCTAATTCATACTTTGTGATATATGAGAAGGATCAAGGTTTTAAAAAATGGCAATCTATTTCTTAATTAGGTATATTGTCTACCAGATTCTATATCACAAGCACCACCAATTTTTATACTTTGTATAAAATATAAAATTTTCATTACTTTATTGTTAGCAATTTTGAACTCATTTTAAAACATCAGAAGAAACTAGAAACAAATCTCCAAATTTACTAAGTTACAGGTCACCTGCTATGAGGTCCCCTGCTATGAAAAAATTCACATTTATCAACTTCAACATGGAATGATTAAAACTCATTGATATATATTTGCGATGTTTTTATTCATTGAAAACCTCAGAGACTTAGAGTAAACTAATAAGAGCGTTCACTTCTTCCTACTAGAAGAAAGAAATTTGGCATGGTTCACTCATTGCTGCATTCAGAAGTTAGCAAGCGACCTGACCCAGAGTACACATCTAATACATTTTAGTGGAATAGATGAATACATCACAAAGAGTATAACAGAAAATAGCAAAGGCTGAAAATTTTCAATTGCACTTCAATGATTGTAGGGATTATTTGTTCCTGGAAACCTCATATCTTGATAAAATTCAAACCCCATCTTGGTGCCTTGGATACAAACGTATGTGACTACTTAATCATGGCTATACCAGCCCAGTTAGATTACACTCAGCTGCAGATTAAAAGAGAAGGTGCTTCTCTAATAACGAAACAACTTGCCTTCCATTTGCACAGTATCTGTCAGTTTTATATGTGTGAGATGTCAGCATAGCATGATTAGCAACTTGTGTCTGTGTGCATCTATGTATGTGTTTATAAATAAATTACATATCTTTCCACATAGAAACCCACAAAATAGATTCTTTTATTTTATTTTAGTCATTGTGACTTGTAGGATAACATAGCCTCAGGTAGTTAAGGTTTACTGGGTTACTCCCATCACAGTGCTCCCATTCCTCTGTGTTTATTTGTAACTTCTTTCTTTGTATTCTGTTGGCTTGTAAATATTGTTTTTCTCTTCTCCTTGAGTCCTTTGTATAGTTTATTCAGAGCAATGTCCTTTTGTATGGGCACAGGAAGACTAGCAAATGCTATGCTTTTGTAACCTGGGAGTCATTTGACTCTGCATGATATTTTCCTCCTGGGCATCTGGTCTCTGGACCTAAGCCTCAGCTACCCTTACTTCCTAGCACCCTCAAAGGCAGGGTCCCAACCAGGGACAGAATGGACCCAGGGCAATCATGTGTGCTACCCTGGCATTGAGATGGGCCTGGCCAAAGTGCCTAATGCTTAACTATAAGCTTGGTCATGGACAAATGCTGTCATGATCCAAAAATTAATAACTAGATTTGGACCCTAATAGGGTTAGGAATGATTAATCTGGCCTGAGTGCTACAGTCTGAGTCTGTGGCAAGATGTTGCCAGGAGAGCTGCCCTACAAGCCTCAATGTATTTCTTACTGTGTCCATACAAAACTAGTATTAAGATGTTAATGACTTGAACTTAGGAAAGGAGAAAAACCTTAAGAGGTATTTTTGCCTGCTGACAGTCAGGAAGGGCTTTGGAATGCGGGGGGCCTTCAGGATGGCTTTCTTATGTTGATTCTGCTACCTGACTGTGTGTAGCCTAGAGGGCAAGGTGGGAGAGACTAGTAGGGGGAGAGACTAGTGAAGGAGAATCCCCAGAGTGGGGGGCGGGGATCGAGAGCCGGGAGAAAAGCAAAGAGAGACAGGAGAATGGAATAAATGGCAACTGATCAATCAACCAGCTTGGCCCTCATTTCCTCCTCTGTCTGCCCCAAGGCCCCGAGTCACTCCAGCTGGGCAAGTGGCTTGGTACCAACCCCCAAAACCCTGGGGGCGACCAGGAGAGCCCTCTGGGCTCTCCCCGGCCGTGATCCCTGGCACCCTGGCAGATGTTTCTTACAGTGACTTATAATACTAATAATTGCAGAGTTTCATCATGAGACATTCCAGCACTGCACCCTCCTCCCGAGTGTCAGCTTCCATGTACCCTTGTCCCAGTGTGTCTCTTATCCATCTCCTCTTCCCCACTCTATCTTCCCTAAGCTAGATTCTTAATAGCTTTTGAGGGTGAATTTTCAGGTTTCAGATATCCTGTACCTTGTTAGACAGTAGGGGGAGCTGTGACCTACCTCTCCAATATAATTGTGGCTATAATGTGATTTTCTATGAGATCCAGTACCTTGGTGATATCTTTTATTTAAATAAAAATTATAGATTTTGATTATTTAAAATATCAGTAATTCAGGCAAATTAACATATAGCAAGGAATAACATAAGATCTATGATAGTACATATTGAAAACTTTTAAGAGAAAGTTGGCTACAATACTAGATAACAAACTAGGTCAATGGTAAATGATTAGCATTTACATATTATTGCATTGCTTTGGGAGAAACAATTTGCTCTCCTGCAACTTCTTTTCTTTTCTCATAAACTCTGCTTGACTAATAGTGTTTATGTTACATTTGCTGCATGTCCTTTGTCATTTGAAAAAATTCAGAGAAAAATTGAAAAATGTAAAATAGAAGGAAAGCCAATGCAACATAAAACCTAATTTCAAGAAATATAACATGATTCATCTTGGATTCGTCTCAAAATTGTTATCATCTATTATTTATTGACTCTACACTAAACTTTTATCAAGTGTTGTCTAATTTCTCAAATTTCATATTGAAATAGTTATTAAACAAATTTCACAGATTATTAATTACAACTTAGGATAGATAGATCAAAGGACTGGAGTCCTGTCTTGAAGGCTGGAGAGCTGGGCTCAATCCCAGGCACCTCTTTGTCCTCTTGGTACTTCTGGGAACTCCCCAAGCACTGGGTTAGGAGTGATGCTCCCAGCACTGCCTTGGGTGGCTCCAAAACAAAACAAAGACAGGAACATTTCCTTCCACCAATAAATGGTTAACAGAACATTTACACTGTAGGGAAAGAAACTAATCTTCCTCCTCCCTCCTGGATACATAGTCAGGAAAAGAAGCACATTGACTGGGAGAGTTTAACAAGAGAAAAGATAAGCCTTAGTTACAAGGGCATGGAGACCCAAACTTCTAAAGAACAATAGAACCAGTCTTCTGGCTGTTCCAATAAGGTAATGCACTTTGCAGAAAAAGTGAAATAAATCCAAGGAAGAGACAAAACAAAAAAAAAACTTTGTAATTTCAAGAAAAGGAACTCTGAAGTATTTTGCTCATCTGCTCATCTGTACTTCAAGACCTTGTGAGATTTTAGTCTGCCTGTTTCTTACTACCAGAACCACGCCAGAAATTTATATATATTTTTTACTTGAAAGTGATAGCACAGCTACAGGGCATTTGCCTTTCACACGGCCGACCCATGTTCGATTCCTCTGCCCCTCTCCTAGAGCCCAGCAAGCTACCCAGAGTATCGAGCTCGCGTGGCAGAGCCTGGCAAACTACCTGTAGCACATTGAATATGCCAAAAACAGTAACAATAAGTCTCACAATGAAAGACGTTACTGACGCTCAAACAAATCAATGAACAGCGGGATGACAGTGACAGTGACAGTGAGAAAAAAATAAATCACCAGGCCCCCTCGGAGGGAATGAGATGTGTTTCCCCCACTCCCACCCTAAGCAGAGCCTTGACAGTTGAAGACCTCCAGAACCCAGCCACAGCCATACTCAAGGCCACTTTCCACATGTTTGGACAAGCCTCATGCTTGAAGGAACAGGCAGAAGAACCCAGGTGTGCAGAACCTGGGGCCGAGATCTCCAAGGCTGCTTGGATCTGGGACTGGGCCACTTCCATCCAGATCCCCCATTTTCCAGTAGCTAGGCAGTCACACCTAGAAACTCACTCTGCTGCTGTGTAATCCCATTAACAGCCAACATCCAGAGACTATAAAACCATGGTCCCGGAAGATATCTTCTAGCCTAGTTCTCTCTCTCAGAGAACCTGGCAAGCTACCAAGAGTCTATTACCTGCTCAGGAAGGCTGACAAGCTCCCTGTGGCGTATTCATATCCCAAATACAGTAACAGATATATACATACCTCTTGAAGAGCCTGGCAAGATACCAAGAGTATCCCGCCCACACAGTAGAGCATGGCAAGCTATTGGTGGCATATTCGATATGCCAAAAACAGTAGCAATAGGTCTCATTCCCTGACCCTAAAAGAGCCTTCAATCATTGGGAAAGACGAGTAAGGAGAGGCTGTTAAAATCTCAGGGCTAAGTGTAATAGAGACGTTTTGGTGTCCGCTCGAGTAAATTGACAACGGGATGACAGTGATACAGTGATACAGTGATACTTGAGGAATACAGAAGTGACAAAGATCAATTTAGATTTCTCTCCACATTTCTTTCATTTCTAAATAATCAGCCTGCTACTTACCTATATAGATTTCAAGGTAGACTCTTTGACTCCCCAAATATAGTTTTGTACTGGTACATGTGTGGGACTATTCTCTCCAGAGATATTTTTTTCTTCTTAATCTTCCTCATTCTTTCTGTATGAATTGTAAATAAAACCTTGCTCAATTTCATTACATGGTCAAAGATGATGATGTCATTTAGAGTCTATTGTCTTTATATTAAGAAGTCTAAAGAAAGCCTTTGTTCTGCTCTGAACTAACTTGACCTACAGTAGAATGTTCTAGGAACCTGCAGTGATAAGTATGGTGTCACAAGCTTCAATTGCTGGGAAACTCGCAAAGTCAACAAGAAGAGATGACTGGGGAACAATAAACAACATCTGTCCAAGTAATTCACTGTGGTTATAGTAATGACACTGGTTTTACATGAACTTCTACGTAAACATGATTATGTTTGCATTCCTGGGTATAAGAAAAGGCAGCTTAATCCCAAATCATTTATTGTTCAAAATTATCATCATTATATATTATTTAAAAGCTAAATTCATTGCTATTACAAAATGGAAGATGAGTTATTTGATGATTTCACTTAAGTCTTAGAAAGAATACATAAAGTAAATTTTAATAATAGAAACATGAAGCAGAGGCCAGAGCACATATGCCTTACATGCAGGAGGCCCAGGTTTTATCCCAGAACCAGAGGGTCACCTGAGTATACATGGAACTACCTCTGAGCTCCTCTAGGTGTGGCTTTGATGTCAGTTGACCCCATGGGTGGCTCAAGTGAGTCGGGAGGACAGAAAGACGGTCATCTTCTCCCAATCTGCCTCTGCCACCCAGAACTCAGGCTTACTGGGTTCTTGTCTCGCCTTGGAGAAAAGAATTTCAGGAGTAGACAAGTAGTGAAATAAAACAGATTTTATTTGGAGGTTTTTGAAGGGAAGGAGCAAGAGAAAGTGTGAGAGAGTGGAGAATATCATGCTCTAGAGAGAACCTGGGCTCCTCCAAGGGTGGAGAGAGCCCCTACACACATCCCAGCACTAGACATGAAAGCATGAAAGTCCACATCTCAAGAGGGGAGATGTGGGTGACACGTGCTCAGGCACTGCATGTGCTCCGCCACGTGGGTGCAAGCAGCACATGTGTTCTGGCAGCATAAGCCTGCCCTTCTTTTGTTCAAGAAGGCTTTTTTGCCACCTGCCCCCAAGTGCAATTTCTACCCAAGTCAAAGTCCATTGCTAAGGAGGTTACCAGGGGGATTTGGAGTGCTAATGGCCTTCTTTGAAATTTATTTCCTGGCCTTTTGTTTCTGGGGAAGCTTCTCTGGGTCTGTTGCTAGGGATAGGTGAGGGTCTGATCAGGCCTTGGTTCCTGTTTTTTCCTGTTTTCTGAAAGGTCAGTTTTTGCCATTGCCTTAGAGGGGGCCTTCCCTATCCTGCCTACATCATATATATATATATATATGTATATATATACATCATATATATATTCTGATATATATATGTATTCTGATAGACAGAGATAACTCTGGGTCACTCTGGCAAGTACTTGGTGACAAGTGGTGCAGGGGCATGAACTAGGGTCAGCTGCATGCAAGGTTTGAGCCTTCACCCTGTAGCATTTCTGAGGTCCTAATTTCTTAGATATTTATTCTCACCTATTTATTTATTTTTTTTGTGCCACATCCAGTTGTGCTCAGGGCTTATTCCTGGTTCTGTGCTCAGGGCTCACTCCTGGCAGAACTCGAGAGACTATATATCGTGTCAGGATAAAACCGAGTTGACTGCATCAAGATGTGCATCTCACCTACTCTACTTACTAGCTCTCCATCTCATATACTTGAAATGTCAATATCTGGGTCTCGTGTATTTTCTTTTTCCTGTTTTTCTGTAATTTGATTCGTGTCCTGGTGATCTGTTTGTTTTGTTGTTGTTGTTCGTTCGTTTAAGTAAAGGACAGATTTGGTACAAGACTTTAAGTAAAAATGTAAGACACAAACTGATAACACTATCTCTCAGGGTGAATCTATTCTGCACTTAGCAGCCAAGTGTGGTGAGAGACCATGTTCATCAGAGACTGCAGTTACTTAAATCTGAACCTCTATGAGGGCTCTCCTCCTTATGGGAAGAAGCAGGGTTAAACATTTTGAGAGATTTGCAGGAGCCCTCTTGGTTACTAGTAGGCAAATTTTAATAACGTTTGGTCATTCGGCCCTGCACACCCACAAACATGCCTTCTTTGTTTCTTAGTTTCTTCCAAATTGCTTTGAATTAGCAAAATAGCCCTCAATTTTGTGCTCTGCTCTTTCCAAAGTCTTGACCCTCATTTCCTTGCTCCTTTGGTAATTATTTTGGTTTCTTCAAACGGTTTTCTACTTCTCAGAGATTATCCTAAGTCCCCTACCTTACTTTGATGTTTTAGTGAGTCTGTGGAAGCAGACACTTTCTCTTATTCACTTCAATGTGGGTATTTGGGTAATCACTGTTTTAAAGTGCCTGTTCCCAAACCACTGATCTAAAATTGCTATTGATACTTCATGCCTGTGAGCTTCTCATGAAGAACCAAGAAGATAATTCTGGGAACATAACACACGAGAAAGTAAGGAGCAAGGATTTTCAAAGTTTGTTTTAACTTGGATTTATGAATGTAAACTTCTATTAAAGTATATTAAATGGGAGATAACTGGTCTTTATCTGCTTTGTTCCATTGTCTACATATAAAACAGTTGAGACTGTGTGATAGATGAAAATGTTTAAGCTGGAGGGGCCAGGCAAATGACTCAAAGGGATAATGTTTTGCAGGTGGGAGGCCTAGTTTGATCCCTGGTATTACATGTTTACCCAAGCACTAAGCCAGGGGTAGCTTTTGAACACTGCCTTGTATGACTGCTGCTGCAAAACAAATGAAAGCTTCTTTTTTGTTGTTGTTATCGTTTTTATTTATTTTTTGGCCCTATCGAAGTATATTCAAGGCTTACTCCTGGCTCTGTCCTCAGGGATTATACATGGCTCTGCTCAGGGGATCATTTAGTGTGTAGGGGATGGAACCATGTCCAGCCACATTCAAGGCAAGCACCCTGTCCACTGTACTGAAAGCACCATCTCTGGGCCCAAGCATAAAATTTTTACATACTTCACTCTTATCAATAGAGTTTTAATTTATGCATCTTAAATTTCTGTCTGTAGAGGTACATTTGTTATTTATTGCTTTTATATAATTAGCTTTATTTTATATCATTATTACTATCGCTATCATCCCTTTGATCATTGATTTCCTCAAGCGGGTCCAGTAACGTCTCCATTCATCCTACCCCTGAGATTTTAGCAGCCTCTCTTTATTTGTCCTTCCTAATGGTGCTGAATTAGAGGCTCTTTCAGGGTAGGAGAATGAGACCCATCATTGTTACTGTATTTGGCATATGAATATGCCCTGGGGAGCTTGCCAGGCTCTCCCGTGAGGGCAGGAAACTCTCGGTAGCTTGGTAGCTTCCCCTGTTCTCTGAGAGAAAGAGAACTAGGCTATAAGATGCCCAGGAGCTTAGTTTTATAGTCTCTGGGTGTTGGCCATTGATGGGATTACACGGCCCTCAGGGACGGTTTCTGAGTGTGACTGCCTAGCTACTGGAAAATGGGGGATCTGGGTGGAAGAGGACCAGTTCCGATCAGAGCAGGCTTGGAGATCTTAGCCCCAGGTTCCACACACCTGGGTTCCTCTGCAAGTTCCTTCATGTGTGAGGCTCGTCCAAGAGTGTGGAGAGGGGCCTTGAGCGTGGATGTGGCTGGGTTCCAGAGGTCTTCGGCTACCAGTGTGCTGCTCAGGGTGGGGAGGGAGACTCAACCCACCCCCTCTGAGGGGCCCTGGTGAAGACAGCCAGGCGCGTGGACGAGACTCTGCAAAAATAGATAAATAAATACAATTAAATCACGAGTCACAAATCACAAAATCCCGTTGATCGTCAATTTCTCGAGCGGGCTCGGTAACCTCTCCATTCGTCCTATCCCTGAGATTTTAGAAGCCACTCTCCACTCAGCCTTCCCACCAATGCCGCATTGGAGGTTCTTTCAGGGTCAGGGAATGAGATCCAGCTTATTACTGGCTTTAGCATATGAATACACCATGGAAAGCTTGTGAGGCTGTCCCATATGGCCAGGAAACTCACAGAAGCTTGCTAATTTCTCCCAGAGGGAGAAGTCGGTTATAAGATACTGCTTCTGGGAGCTTGCTTTTAAGTCTCTGGATGTTGGCCGTTGATAAGATTACACACACCTGGGTTCCTCTGCCGGTATGTTCATGCATGAGGCTTGTTCGAACGTGTGGAGAGAGGCCTTGAGCATGGCTGTGGCTAGGTTCTGGTGGTCTTCGGCTGCCAGGAGCTCTGCTTGGGGTGGGGAAGGAAGCTGGAGCTCATCCCCTCTGAGGGAGGGACCCTGGGGAAGACAATCAGGCCTGTGGGCAAGAGACTCTCTTTATATAATTTATATAATTATTTAATTTAAATAATTTTATAAAATTTATCTTTGAAATTTATTTCTAGGACTCTTTTTTCTATAATAAATAAACAATAATCAGATATAAATATAATTTCTAATTTTACTACATTTTTATATTATCTAAAGGTTGAGAAAAAATAATAATCATAATCATAGTTAACTAAGTAAGTTTTGAGTAGTAAGAACCTGAGTTCTATTTCCAGTTATGAAACATTCAATTTTGACTCTAAGAAATATATTTTTCCTTTAAGAATTTTTTTTATCATTTACAAATTGCTGAAATAATGCCTACTACTATGGACTGGAGCAATAGCACAGTGGGTAGGGCATTTGCCTTGCACGCAGTCACCGGGGTTCAATTCCTCCATCCCTCTTGGGGAGCCTGGCAAGCTACAGAGAGTATATCGCCCACATGGCAGAGCCTGGCAAGCTACCCGTGGTGTATTAAATATGCCCAAAACAGTAACAAGTCTCACAATGGAGACGTTACTGGTGCCCACTAGAGCAAAGCGACGAGCAACAGGAGGACAGTGATGGTGACTACTTGGGATTGGTGCAAAAATAAAATGTGCTGAATTAAAATTGTATAATAGGAGTTTTTGTGGAGATGGCTATTTTTATGGCATAAATGATCAAAAAATGAGTTTGTACTTATCTTAAATTTATCTAGTTGTACTAATTAAATATTAAATATGTACTTTTTTTTTTTGCTTTTTGAGTCACACCTGGCAATGCACAGGGGCAACTCCTGGCTTTGCACTCAGGAAATTAAAGCTGTGGGTCCTCAGGGGTATGCTGAGGAATTGTGCCTCGAACATATGGGATGCTGGGAATCGGGCCTCATGCAAGGCAAAACGCCCTATCCTCTGTGCTATTGTTCCAGCCCCATGTACAATGTTTTGGAGTTAACTATATTTAAATAAAGTACCTTGTAAAAAATTGATTACAGATATTTATTAAACAGTTCGATGAATGTAATTATGATTATTTACATATTTCATAGTTTTTAGAAGAAAGCCTTTTACGTTTAGCATATCTAAATGTGAACCAATATATAGAAAACCTCTTTGTGTATGAATTTTTATTTTATTATTGACACTTATACATTATTTTAAACTGTAGCACTGTAGCATTGTCATCCTGTTGTTCATTGATTTGCTCGAGCGGGCACCACTATTGTCTCCATTGTGAGACTTGTTGTTATTGTTTTTGGCATATCAAATATGCCTCAGGTAGTTTGCCAGACTCTGCCGTGCAGGTGGGATACTCTTGGTAGATTGTCAGGCTGTCCAAGAGGGATGGAGGAATTAAATCTGGGTCAGCTGCTTGCAAGGCAAACACACTACCTGCTGTGCTATCGCTCCAGTCCTGTTTTAAACAATATTACATTATTTTTTAAGGTTATATGTTTACTATGGTTACTTGAATTTTGCCACAATTCATGCTACTAGCTCCCAACTTCTTGACTCCCTGAGGTAATGATAAGGAAATCAAACTGTGTTCTTCATTGCGCTAGTCTTGGTAGAAATAATAGGCTTTTTGTATGCTATTTATCTTGCTTTGGGTGTGTGTGTTTAGTAAAACTCGTTTTACAAGCCAATACAAATATTTTTGTGTTGTGTAATAAAAATGCCATAGTTATATTCTTTTCTTTCCATATAATTGAGTCAGCTGAAGGAACTCAGCTTTCTGTTGATACCAAATCTAAATCTATCATTCCAGGGCACTCCCAACTCTTCAAGTTTAAAAGAGACAGCTAACCTCAGGTGAAAAGTACTCAGAGAATTCTAGGTAGCTGAAGTGATGAAATTTTAACCTCAAATAACCCTAGATAAAAACATGATAGGCAATAGATCCCACACCAAAAAGATGCTAAAATAACTCCTTCAGGGACCAGTAATATGGCTCATCAGTAGAGCAATTTCTTTGCATAGCACTTCTACTCTTGGCACCACTAAAAAAGATGAAAAACAATTTTTCTAGCAGAAAAAATAGTAATTCCAATGAATAATTCCTCATTATGGACATTAGCATTTAAAATTATACATGGGAGATGTTCATACCTATTGAACAAGGGAAGATTAGTATCACTCAACCATAAAGCATGACATTGGAAAAAGTTACTGATTCATACAATTAAAGATTCTGGGAGCTGTAACCTATTGATATTTTTTTTTTGAATCTCCATGTGGAAAGATACAAAGCTTTCAGGCTTATGTGTCAGTTACACAATGCTCAAACACCCATCCCTTCACCAGTGCACATATTCCACCACCAAGAACCACAGTAAACCTCCCCCCTCCCACCAGCTCCCCAACCTGCCTGTGTAGCTGATAAATTTCACTTTGCTTTCTCTTTACTTTGATTACATTCAATATTTCAACAAAAAACTCACTATTATTATTTGGAGTCCCCCCCACCCAAAAAAAAGTCGGACCTACTGGCTGGAAAGGAAGCATTTGATAATTTGTTTTCCATTGCTGAGAATGAAGAGATATGAGGTCATGTGGCCACAATAGCGGCAGCGAGGTTTTGGATTTCTGTATTTTAATATTTTAGTAACTAAGTCCAGAGAAATTTCTGCCAGAAGTTGCATCATTGCTAGCTTGTACCTCTCTGCTACTTTATATTCCACATATGAGTGCAATATTTCTATGTCTGTCTCTTTCTGACTCATTTCACTCAACATGATACTTTTCATGTTATGCAAATTTAGTGACTTCATCTTTTCTAACAGCTGCATAGTATTCCATTGTGTTGATGTATCAAAGTTTCTTTAACCAGTCATCTGTGTTTGGCACTCCGTTTTTTTTCCATATTGTGGCTATTGTAAACAGTGCTGCAATGAAATAGAAATGCAAATGTTATTTCTACTATACCTTTTTGCCTCTCCGGGATATATTCCCAGGAGTGGTATTGCTGGGTCAAATGGGAGCTCAACTTCTAATTTTTTGAGAATTATCCATATTATTTTCCTAAAGGGCTGAACAAATCAGCATTCCCACCAGCAGTGAAGAAGAGTCCCTTTCTCCCCACATCCGCGCCAACACCAGTCACTTTTGATTTTTTGGATGTGGGCCAGTTTCTATGGTGTGAGATGGTATCTCATTGTTTTGATCTGCATCTCCCTGATGATTAGTGATGTCAAGCATTTTCTCATGTGCCTCTCAGCCATTCAGATTTCTTCTTTGGGGAAGTTTCTGTTCATTTCATCACCCAATTTTTTGATCGGTTCGGCAGTTTTCTTCTTGTGGAGTTCAACCAGTGTCTTGTATATCCTTGATATCAACCCCTTATTGGATGGGTATTGAATAAATATCCTTTCCCATTCTGTAGGCTGTCTTTGTACTTTGGTCAATGTATCTTTTGAGGTGCAGAAGCTTCTTAGTTTAAGGTAGTCCCATTTATTTATCTCTGTTTTCACTTGCTTGGCCAGTGGCGTGTCAGCTTTGAGGATATCGTTGGCTACAATGTCGTGGAGGGTTTTGCCGACCTTGTCTTCAATGTACTTTAGGGATTCTGGTCTGGTGTTGAGGTCTTTAGTCCATTTTGATCTGGCTTTTGTACATAGTTATAGGTGGAGATCTGAGTCCATTTTTTTGTATATAGCTGTCCAGTTTTGCCAACACAATTTGTTAAACATGTCGCCCTCGGCCCAGATAAATCCGGAGCCGCGGAGCCCGAACCGGACCCTCTGCGCCTAAAGACTTTGACTCCAGAGATGTAACACATTCGGGCATCCAGCGCAGCATCCGATAGCGATGCACTGGGACTGCGAGCTGGGCTACAACTCTGTGCTGCCGGGGGTGGATTTTTTTCCTCCCCACCCTGCCTTCCTGCACAGAAAGCGGCGGCCTGGTGGCACCCACGTGGCAGGTGACATCTTCTGTGACTCTAAACCCACAGGTATTCGGTTTTTACTTTTGGGGCTCCCAGGAACTCATGGGAAGGGGGCGTAACCGGCACGCCCTCGGCCCAGATAAATCCGGAGCCGCTGAGCGCGAATCAGACCCTCTGCGCCTAAAGACTTTGAATTCAGAGACTTCTTACAGCAATGCACTGGAACTGTGAGTTGGGCTATGTAATTTCTGGCAGAATTTTCCCTGGACTTTATACAGAAATCCAAAACCGCGCGGATGCGGCAGCGTCCGCGCGACTTAACATTTATAGTTGTCAGCAATGTGAAACGGTTCCTTTTGAACAGGTCTGACTTGCGGGGGAAACTCCAAATAATAACATTAAGTTTTTGTTGAAATATTGAAGGTTTTTAATGTAGCAACCACCTCTCTGGACTGTGAACTAAGTAAAAGCCCCACGCTGGCCGATGCGGCGTGGCGTACACCATACTATGAGGCGCGGGAAGGAGGATGAGGGGGAAAAAGAAAAAAAAAAAGGGGAAAGGAAAAAGGAAAAAAAAAAGAGAGAGAGAGAGAGTTATGTACTTGTAGCAGTGGGGCTGGGGCTACATATCTCTTCATTTCCAGCAATGAAAAACTAATTATCAAATGTAGTATGTCTGTCTCTCTTGGTTGGAAACTCCAACAACTATAGTGAGTTTTGTGTTGAATTATGGAATGTAATAAGGTAAAGAAAAAATGAAGTGAAATTCATTAGTTATACAGTAGGGGGTAGGGGGTGGGGGCGGGGGGTATACTGGGGTTTCTGGTGGTGGAATATGGGCGCTGGTGAAGGGATGGGTGTTTGAATATTGTATAACTGACATATAAACCTGAGAACTTTGTAACTTTCCACATGGTGATTTAATAACAAGTTTAAAAAAAAAAGAAAATGAAAGAATTTGGTAAAAAAAAAAACAATTTGTTAAACATGCTTTCCTTGCTCCACTTCACATTTCTTGCTCCCTTATCAAAGATTAGATGATCATATATTTGGAGGGGTGTGTCAGAATATTCAACCCTATTCCATTGGTCTGCAGCTCTGCCTTTGTTCCAGTACCATGCTGTTTTAAGTACTACCGCTTTGTAGTAGAGTTTGAAGTTGGGGAGGTTGATTCCTCCCATTTTCTTTTTCCCAAGAATTGCTTTAGCTATTCGTGGGGGCTTATTGTTCCATAGGAATTTCAGGAGTGCTTTGCTCCATTTCTTTGAAGAATGTCATGGGTATCCTTATAGGGATCACATTGAATTTGTTCAATGCTTTGGGGAGTATTGCCATCTTGACAATATTAATTGTTCCAATCCATGAGCAGGGGATATTTTTCCATTTCCTCGTGTCCTATTTTATTTCCTGAAGTAGCGTTTTGTAGTTTTCATTATACAAGTCCTTTACCTCCTTAGTTAAGTTGATTTCGAGGTATTTGATCGTTTGAGGTACAATTGTGAATGGAATTGCTTTTATCATGTCGCTTTCTTCTCTCTCATTATTTGCATATAGGAAAGCCATGGACTTTTGGGTGTTGATTTTATAGGCTGCAACTTTACTATACAAGTCTATTGTTTCTAAGAGTTTCTTGGTAGAGGTTTTAGGGTTCTCTAAGTTTAGTATCATATCGTCTGCAAATAGTGAGAGTTTGATTTCTTCCTTTCCTACCTGAATGCCCTTAATACCTTTTTCTTGCCTAACCGCTATTGCAAGTACTTCCAGTACTATATTGAACAGGAGAGGAGAGAGTGGGCATCCTTGTCTCGTCCTCAGAGGGAAGGATCTTAATTTTTCCTCACTGAGGATGATGCTTGCTGTAGGTTTGTAGTAGATGGCTTTAACTATATTGAGGAAAGTCCCTTCCATACCCATTTTGGCGAGAGTTTTCATCATAAATGGGTGCTGGTTCTTGTCAAATGCTTTCTCTGCATCTATTGATATGATCATATGGTTCTTTTGTTGATATGATGAATTATGTTGATTGATTTCCGAACGTTAAACCATCCTTGCATTCCCGGGATGAATCCCACTTGGTCATGGTGTATGATTTTTTTGATGAGTTGTTGAATTCTGTTTGCTAATATTTTAACCTATTGATTTTGATTTTTTGATTTTGAATATCCCTGGAGACACATCTGTGAAGTAGGTCATGTAAGTTATGGTGAATTTATTTGGATTTGTTGGAAAACTGCCAAATCCTGAAATCTTCATTTTACAGGTAGAAATATGAAGGTTTTGACTCATGATACATGTTAAACTCAATCTGTGCCTATGGATCTTTCAATAATTTAATGTTGGGATTTGGGGTTATGAAACAGACTAGATACTTTATATTGCCTACAATTCTTGACAAAAATTCCCCTCTGTTAAAATTCAAAAAGCTAGTTTTCTTGAGAATTAAAAAATTGATTTTCAGTGGCACAAGTATGCAGCATATTGCTACTATCAGTAGTGCTTTGTGAACATATTTTTATATATGGCTAGAAAAGAATAGTGAATGGGAGGAATAAATGATATCCTTGTGACAAAATACTACTTTATTCTGTGATTCTCGACTTAAAGTGGCATTTACCAGGTTAATTGAAAATATATCAATATTGGTCATACTCATGAGAAAATAATTTAAAAATTCAAATATACTGCTTTCCATGGGACATCCTTAGGAATCAAAGATGAAGTGGGGAATATTAAACTCTACAAAGTCTGTTTACTCACTTTTCCCAGCGCTCTTTACAATCCATTCCACTTTGGTCCTCTTTCTTCTGTGCCATGAGGACCAAACAAGTTTCTCTTTTAGCTTAAGAACTTGCCACTATTAGCAACAGTTTTTAATTATAATAAGAATTAATAGAACTATCTGAGCATCCAGGAAAATAAATCAGAATTCAAATGCCTGCCTCATATGTGTGACATCCTGTGCAAGAAAACAAACTAGTAAAAAACACACAGGTCTTTATTTGGGCCTGAAATGGGGTGAAATGGCTTAAAGAACTTTCCTGGTAATAGAAAGTAATAAGTAGCTTCCCAGTAAGTAAAAGGTCATGAGTTTAAGCCCTTGTGCCACCACATGTACTGAAACATTACTAATAGTCCAGCAGTATAGTTCCCTGGTAAGAAAGAGCTGAGTAAATGACTCAGTGACTTGGAAACCACCTAGGGCAAGCATGAGTTCCTGACCTTAATCCCAGATACCTTGCATTCCCCAAAGTAACTCTAGCCTGGACAAAGCAAGAGAAAATAGTTGTCATTGAATTGAGGAGCAAGTGTCAACAAGGAGCTATTTTCTAATTATATAAGAAAAGTATATCAATTATTAATTTCAGCTAGACATATTTTCAGTTACTCATTAATTTCTGTTAGACATAATTTTGCTACTCTGTGAGAGCATATTAAACTTATTTCATTGTAATCTTCACTGATATATATGTCCTTATTCCAGATTATATTTTGTGAATTTTTATTAAGCAAATAAGTTGATCCATCACTGAGTTTTTCCTATTGACTTTATATATCACACTGTACCTTTACTTTCCTAGAAAATTAAATATTGCATAGTTAATCTCAAAACAACCTATAATACTGGTCACTCATTAATCCTAGCCAGGATTTTATTGTATACAAACATTTAGAATTTTGGTTGAAGTAACTGACCTCAATTTGTATATTATATAGGTTTCTGATAAGCAGCTTTGTAATTCAATATCTATATATACTATTGTATCTCACCACAAAAATATTATGCTTTTTGACAGTTGGATTTTTTTTACTCATTTTTTTTTCTTGATGACTAAAAGCTTTTTTCATTTGTTTTGCTTGAATTTCTGTTGTCTTTGTTGTTGTTATGCATGTGAGTGAAATCATAGATGTTTATCATTCTTTGCTTAACTTACACAACAGAATTTTGTCTTATAGTCTATGAAGAGGAACTTAAGTTGTTTTCAGATGTTGGCTGTTGTAAATGGTGTTTCAAAGAACATGTGGGTACATATATCTTTTTGAATCAATGGCTTTGTATTTTTCAAATAAAATCCAGAAGTCAGATATCTGGGCCAATAGTATTTTTATTCTTTGAATGTTTAAAGAATTTTCATATTGGTTTTTATACTTGCACCAATATACAAAGGCTCTCTTTTCTCCAACACATGTTGTTGCTCACCTTTTCAACTTTTTGATGATGTGAGGGGCTGTATCATATCTCATACATATGCGAGGGGATATATCATATCTCATTGTTGCATGTTAAACTAGCCCAACAAAACTAGTTACAGAAAACTCCTTGTCAAAAACATTGACCCTGTATCACTTTCTTCTCTGTGAAAATGTCTAAAGATAAGGACAGTAATCTTCATTAGGTGAGGGTTGGGATGGCAATGGGGTTTGGCCACACCTGAAGATCCTCAGGGGTTACTTTTGGCTCTGTACTGAGGGATTACTTATGATAGTGCTCAGGGGACCAGATGGAGGGCTGGGGATCAAACCTGGTTCCACCACAAGCAAGGCAAGCACCATACTGGCATTACAACGGCACCAGCCCAAGTGGTCTTTGTTTTATCCTAATTTTGTTTAGCTTTGTAGATGAGATGAAAGGGGCCTCAGGAGGTATCTCAACAAGAAATTTATAGTTTGTTCTACACCCCAGTTATCTGCAATCCATCCTTTCTTCCTTATTCTTTTTCATGAAGACTAGATAGTTGTTTTGAGGACACTAGTTTTTCTATTTCCAACCTGAGCTGGTTTCCCATGAAACTCTTTCTCAATCCTTCACTCTGTCTCACATTTGACTGGCACTGGAGTGGCAGTAAACTTGAATCTTTTTGGTTAAATTTGGGCATTTTATTTCTTTCAGAAAAAATATTGAGAAAAAGGTGCAGAGTGAAAAGGAACAAAGAGAGTCTTCAATTTTTGCTGAATTCATTGTGAACTCAGTATGAAAGAAGCTTCCATTTATAATTAATATTCCATTAAAATTATTATACATTATAAAAATCATAATACCTTTAAAATACCAAAATATTCTTTAGCCTACTCAGGACAGTATAACAAATTATTCCTGATTTTCTAAACTTCTCTTAAAGCTCTTCCCTTTATCCACTCCAAACTCTTGCCTTTATTGTATTTTACCTTTAATCTATAAAAATAATTCTTGGTTCTGAGCAGAGAAATCAGCCAGGTATATTTCAACTTATAATTTCTACTATTTCTTTCCTTTTATTCTGATCTTCATAACCAAGGCACTATTAAAACCAAAGAAATAAAATTCTCCTGATATATGGGAGATGTAAGGGGTTCTGCATGTCCACATATCACTTCTTCCTGCATCACAACAAAGGGCAATATGCTAGAAAACTAAACTATTTACAAGCAATTATTAAACAAATGGAGTGATGTTTTTTATTATCAACAGTCATTTCACAATGTGAATGGATTTCCATATGCTTATGCAGGATCTATCTTTAAGGAGATGGATATGTAGTAGACTACAGCAGATCCTGAGTTCAGGTCTTATAGCTGCACCTCATTACCGCATGTCTCACTTCCTAGTAATAAAGGATGAGACACCACCGCCCTTTAGCTCTTCCAGGTGTGGCCCCAGTATTACCAAGTCCAAGTATGTGTGGTCATCACTCAAGACCAATTATTCATGAGACAGAGGTTGGTGAGAAAAAGAATTCTATTCAGATTCTAGCAGCCTGAAAATATTGTGGTGTCTTAGAAGTTGTTAGGATGAATTCCTATTTGTTTGATTTTCTAAAAGAGGTTGAGAAAAGTTGTTAATAGGTTCTTTTTTGAGAATTCATATGACTCAGTAATAGACCCTTCTGCACCCATGAATTTGTTTCAGGGGATATTTTTTTCTTATTGTTTCAATTTCCTTACTAGTAGCTAGTCTGTTTCGATTTTCTATTGACTCTTGATTCAGAGGTTTTATGCTTCTAAAAATGCATCCAGTTCTCCTAGGCGGTACAGTAGCGACATAAAGGTGTTCAGAAACGTCACATGTTCTTCTGTATTTCTAAGAAACATGCTGGAGCTTCTCCTACTCATTTCTGATCTGTCTGAGCATTTGCTCTTTTATTTTGTTTATGAGTCAAGCTTAGGGCTTGTCTATCTTGTTCATTTTTTGAGCGAATCCCAGATCTTGATTTTATTGATTTTTGTGTTATTTCTTGATTTATTCTTTTAGGTATAAATTTTTGTTGTTGTTTTGGGGAAACACCCTGTAGTGTTTACGGATACTTCTGGGTCCATGCTCAGGAATCACTCAGGCTGGTGCTTGGGGGACTATATGTGATACTAGGGATGAAAACTGGGTCACCAGCTTTCAAGGCTAACACTTTAATGCCTCCACTATTTCTCCAAAAGACTATCTTTAAATATATCCATACTCATGAGATTGAGTCAGCGCCAGTGGCTGTGAGGTTGTGTAGGTCCAGATGTCCACTGGAGATTTGTAGTCATACATGTGCTATAATACTTACATGCCAAATTCCACTAGACTTTTGCTCTGATGCAAAATGGCTAGTGTTCTGCGTATTGACATGAATTTCAAACATGATTGATCAAAGCTATGGTTAGTTCCCCAAAGTATTAATCAGATTCAATGCAGTCCCTATAAGGATACCCATGACATTTTTCAAAGAAATCGACCAAACAGTCCTGAAAGTCATATGGAACAAGAAACCCCCACAAATAGCCAAAGCAATCTTTGGGAAAAAGAAGATGGAAGGAATCACCTTCCCCAACTTCAGGTTTTACTACAGGCAATAGTAATTACAATAATGTGTTATTGGAATAAAAACAGACCAGAAGACCAATGGAATAGAGTTGAGTATCCTGACACAGACCCTAAAATTTTTGATCATTTGATCTTTAATAAAATAGCAAGAAATATGAAGTAGAGGAAGGAAATGCTCTTCAACAAGTCATCCTAGGAAAACTAAGCAGCTACATGTAAAAAATTAAACTCAGACTTCCATCTAACAACATGCACAAAGGTCAGACCAAAATGGATTAAAGATCTTAGTATCAGACCTGAGTCCATAAGGTACTTGGAAGAAAAGTAGGAAAAACCCTTCATAACATTAAAGCTAAAGGCATCTTCAAAGATTAAACACCACTGACCAAGCAAGTGGAAGCAAAGATAAACAAATGGTACTACATCAAACTAAAAACCTTCTGCACCCCAAAAGAAATGGTGACTAAGGTACAAAAATGGCTCATAGAATGAAGAAAGTTATTTACCAAATACCCATCTGATAAGGGATTGATATCAAAGATATATAAAGCAATGGTGGAACTTTACAAGAAATGAACATCCAATTGCAGCAAAAATAATGGGGAGAAGATGTGGCTGGAGTGATAGGATAACAGGTAGGGCATTTGCCTTGCACATGATCAACCTGGATTTGATCCCCAGAATTCTATATGGTCTAGCATTACTAGGAGTAATTCCTGAGTACAGAGCCAGAAGAAATCCCTGAGCATTGTCAGGTATGGTCCCCATCCCCCCCAAAAAATGGGGATTAGAAATGAGCAAAAACATCCTCAAAGAAGTTCAAATGGCCAAAAGGCACCTGAAAAAATGCTCTACATAACTAATAATCAGGGGGATGCAAATCAAAACAACACTGAAGTATTTCACACCACAGCGACTGGCACACATCAAAAAGAACAAGAACAACCAGTGTTGGTGTGGATATGGGAAGAAAGGAACTCTCATTCATCATTGGTGGGAATGTCGACCGCTCCAATCTTTTAGGAAAAACATTATAGACATTTCTCAAAAAACTAGAAATTGAGCTACCATTTGACTCACCAGTATCACTTCTGAGAACATACCCTGGAGGCCAAAAAAACCAAAAATGTCATCTGCGCATGTGTGTTCATTACTGCACTATTCACAGTAGTCAGAATCTGGAAACAACCTGAGTGCCTTAGAACAGTTAACTGGTAAAAAAAACCACCATACATCTACACAGTGGGATACTACACAGCCCTTAGGAAGAACAAACTCATGAAATTTGCTCATAAGTGGATGGACATGGAGAGAATCATGTTGAGTGAAATGTGTCAGAAAGAGGTGGACTAATGTAGAATGACTGAATTCACTGATGGGATATAAAATAATATATAGCATGAGACTGATATCCAAGGCCAAGAAATAAAGGAATACAGGGACCAGATACAGTGGTCAATGGTTGGAAGATGGCAAAGGGCATTTATGATAAAGAAGGGACCAGTATCACAATAATAGTTGGAAGTGATCATTTTCGACAGGGACTGAGTGTTGAAAGTAGGTAAGGAATTTACCTGATACCTTTCAGTATCCATATTGCAAATGATAATGCCCAATAGGAAAGAGAGAGAGGGGGAGAGAAAGGAGAAAGAAAGTGAGAGAGAGGGGGAGAGAGAAGTAGGGGGGAGAGAGAAGCAGGGAGGGGGAGAGACCAAGAAGTAGGGAGGGAGTGAGAGAAGAAAAATGCCTGCCAGACAGACAGACAGGGGCAATAGGGACATTGGGGACATTGGTGGTGGTGAAGGGATGACTGTAAATTTTTTTTTAAAGCTATAATTAGAGATTGTATTTTTATGTAACTTTTGGGGCTATGCCTCAGATCACACAGATATTGGGAGACTTAGATTCCATTTGGGGACTCCGTGTCACCAGACTCCCATTCCCTCATTTGTCTTTGCCCACACAGAAAGGTGCGTGGCTCGGGATCTGTGGGGCGACCTAAACTTTACATAGGCCACTGGTGCCTCTGTCAATACACACGTGGATGCAAATGCCCAGGTTATCTCCCTGAAAATGCTCTGCAAAGTATGGCTTGCCTGGTAACAGCTGACAATGGGCTGAACAGGGGAGAGTCTGCTTCCATGGTTAAGCAAATAGCCACCAAGGAAGACAACAATACTGTCTATTCTGCTCTTGGAAAGGGTGGGGCTTGACCAGGAATGGCAGCCTCTAGCCAAACCACTAATAAGTCTTAATCTCGTTTCCCGTTCTCAGTCACTTGCTTCCTTGAACAGAAAATGTAAAAACAAAGCTAGGTATTTGAAATCTGGGTGCACTGTGTCTCCCCACCCATTCCCAGTGCAACTGAGCTTCTAGCTGAAGTGTGTTCCTGGGTCACTGGGATCCACACATCAGAGCTACAAAAGTTACTTTTCTGTACTTGATTCATGGAACTACCTCTGGTATTTTCTCAGAAACCTACTGGCAATTTTAAGCATTAGTATGATTAGATCTGATCTAAATTATTTAGCACTGTAGCACTGTTGTCCCGTTGTTCATTGATTTGCTCAAGCGGGCAAATGGAAACCAGTAACGTTTCCATTGTGAAACTTGTTGTTACTGTTTTTGGCATATCGAGTATGCCACAGGTAGCTTGCCAGGCTCTGCTGTGCGGGCGGGATACTCTTGGAAGCTTGCTGGGCTCTTAAAGAGGAATTGAACTCGGGTCAGCAACATGCAAGGCAAATGCCTACCCGTTGTGCTATCGCTCCAGTTCATCTAAATTATTTAGTCTAGATAAATATAACGACTCTAGAAGTTTATGCTTTATTAAGTTAGATAGTTTAATTTCTCTAGTATTATTGCTTCTGTTAAGCTGAGAGCTCGTGAATAAAATGTCTGAGGAAATAGGAGAGCACATTTGAATCCATGGCTTTGAAGATGCATTAAAACATTGAGATCCCACTCTTTATAGCGAGCGTTAAGTACTAAGAATTCAGTACATTTTAGATTAATTTCATCAAACCAAGCTACTAATCATGCTTATCCTGTCGATATTCTTGTCATTTCTAATACTTTAGTCACACATGTAGATGAGCTGGCACATCATCATCATGGACTATTCCAGACAGGGGAACACCAGGAACAGTGACTGCCTGTGTCATAGTTCTGATGACAGTACTTTCAACTAATCTTCAGGTACTTGAGAGAGTCATTGGATTTCTCAAATTGCAAAGATTTTGTATATAAATTAAGTTGTCATATATAAAAACGAATATTTAATTTTTTAACTTCTCTCAAAGTTTATCTTAAATATCAATGGTAGAATATCACTCCAATGAAGACATTTAAATAATAAAAAAAGAAGATATAATATTGAGGAATGACAGCCTGACTAATCTCATTTTGAATATTTGCATTAAGTTGTTATCAATTTTAAGCCTTTGCAGTCTGAGGGTAAGGTAACAATTTGGTCCTTTTAAAAACATACTCATGTAATTTTATATACATTTTCCCTTTATTTATTAAGTCCTTTTTCCCCTTTTAATCACATTATTTGGTACTGTATTTAAACACATAGGCAGCAGAGAGCAGTCTTCAAAGTCATAACTGATATGGTAGAACCAATATCATAGAGGAAATATTAAGCTGAGAATATTCTATTCAGTTGATTGCAAAAGTTTTACACATTATGTTGTCATTGGGGAACAATAAAATGAAGCAATGTTTCCTTACCACCTTTTCATAATGAATCAGTCATGACACATAACCTTTCTCCTAGTCTCTGGTTTCAGGACAAAGCGAGGGTGCCATGTCTTTCTCATACTAGAGATTACCTCAGCTTTGGAGTAGTACGTTAGCGTGATGACTGAGTCAGGATAGCCAAAGGCACAGAGACTTAGAGGCTGAAAATCATCCGGGTTAGTTCCTGGTAAGAATAATCCCAACTGCTGATTTTCTGAGAATTAATGAATAGAAAAACCATTCAATCATGCGATTCAAGATCCTACTGACATCAGAGTAGATTTTCCAGCACTTCCTAATATTAAAATAAAATTATACCACCAGATTTTCACTTCAATGTGACTAAACCCAGACATTTGGTGAGATAAAACCAATGTCTTCTGACTCTCCACTATATGTATTTAATGATCTGATAAAACTACTGGAAGTCAATTTTATACCAATTAGCAAATATGCATACATATATAAATATAAATATATATATTTTATAGACCATGGGTGGTTCTGTTCAGGGCTTACTCCTGGCCCTGTGTTCAGGGATTAATTTTGTGAGCTGAGGAGACCATATGAGGTACCGGGAATTGACCTTGGTTCATCCACATGCAAGGAAGCACCCTAGCTGCAATACTATCATGCTGGTTCCACAAAAATATTTTCTAGGCATTAGAGCTCCTCAGTAGTTTTTCAATTACTTGATTCCGTTTAAATGCTAATTTATATCAAGAGGAGGTAGAGATTTAGAAAAAAAGTACTGAATTATGACAAGATCTCTTTATTTTTTTTTATTTTTTATTTTATTTATTTATTTTTTTTGCTTTTTGGGTCACACCCAGCGATGCTCAGGGGTTACTCTTGGCTCTGCACTCAGGAATTACTCTTGGCGGTGCTTGGGGGACCATATGGGATGCCGGGGATCGAACCCGGGTCGGCCGCATGCAAGGCAAACACCCTACCCGCTGTGCTATCGCTCCGGCCCCGACAAGATCTCTTTAAATTACAAAAGAGGTTTACAATTGTCAGAGTCAAATAAGCAGCTTTCTTTTGTAGAATCATTTAAGTATTTTCTCCACGGTTGAAACAACATAAGGATATTATCATGAAATACCAAATAAGGGTGACAGAGATAGTACATTACATAGGTTTTCCTTGCTTGTGACTGACCAGGGTTTGATCCCAGGACTGCATATGGTCCCTTGAGCACCACCAGGAGTAAACTTTGAAGATCATAATCAGGTGTAAGCCCTGAGCACTGGCCAGTGTGACCCCAAGCAAGCAAACAAAAATACCTCATAAGAGGCTGGAGCGATAGTACAGCGGGTCGGGTGTTTGCCTTGCACTCGGCCGACCCGGGTTCGATTCCCACCAACCCATATGGTCCCCTGAGCACCGCCAGGATTGATTCCTGAGTGCAGAGCCAGGAGTAACCCCTGTGCATCGCCGGGTATGACCCAAAAAGCAAAAAAACAAAACAAAACAAAACAAAAAACCTCATAAAAATGCCTTTAGAAGTTTTTTTTTAAAAATAAAAATGCCTTTAGTGAGAAGATGAAGCTCCATAATTTATGGCTTAGTGCAATTGACATATCAGTGAAGATTCCTGCAGAGTACAGAATGCTTGAAGAAATTTTAAAAGTAAAACTGTTTTAAGGTGTAGGATGTTGCTTTAAGAAAACATTATGGTATGTTTGCTTATGTAAAGCAGGAAGGAGCTGTTCCTATCCTAGGGCCAGAAAAACAGGGGTGAAAATAACTATCAGATCCATGAAAAACATGGATATTATCATTTACAAAAAAGTCAAAATATGTATATATCTTCCTCTGTCTCAACTCGACAGGAGGCTAGAGAAGGGGACATCATTAAGGCAACTCCCAAATATTATTTCCCAGAACACGTAACTCACACAAATGTTTAAAAATGATGGAAAATGAATCTAAACGAGGTGACAAAAAGGTGCAAAATATAAGGAAAACTTTAAAATAAATTCAATTCTTGAAAGTAAACAGAACTCAATCCTCCCCTACTATCATCAGTAGCTTCACATACCCAGAGTTGTTTGTTTCCCGATATACATTTATATGTACATATATATAAACATATATGTTATATGTTATATAAAACATATGGATTATATTTTTTCAAAGGAGAGACACATCTTGATAGTTGTCAGAAGGTCATTAAAGGAGTAAAACAAACAAGAGAAAGATTGGAAAACAGTTTATTTTGAATTTAATTTGAGATGCTCTGAAGAAGTCAGTAAGTTGACTGAGAAATCATGAAAATACTAAGAACTTTTAGAGCAGAAGTAGAAAATGATTACGAGGTAGATTATTATCCCTACAGTTTACTTTACATCCAACAATGGTTCTACAGTTCCAAGGTTGGAAGCATTGCTGCATATGGAAACAATACTATTGGTTCTACTATTGGCCCTGTATGAAGTATGGCAATGATGGTACTTCTTCAAATGATTTCATGGGCAATGCAATTAAAATAAAAATGAGATCCGGTGAATTTGACAAATTGAGGTTTATAAATCATTATTTTTATAGTTTTTTAAATGAAGGTTTATAGAAAATTTACAGAATTAAAATATTATGAAGACCACTTATATGCTCTTTACGAAAATTCTCTGGTTGTTAATATTTTAGAACTATGTGTTTTATCATTTGTTTGATTTCTCTCCCATTCTCTTATTGTGTGTGCAACGTTACATATAAGTGTTTATAAGTGATCATCTAGGGGTATCTATAGAGATACAAGCACTCATACGTACACTCATATACACATAAGGAACCTTGGAAAGAGATATTGGAAAAGAAAACCAAGCAGCCTGCTGATTGTTTGATTACCAGCACCCAAGGATAAGAACAAGCCTTTACTTGTAGTAGCTAATCATGGCTAATTTTAAGCTACCAACATAAATTTATTAAAGACTGATTTGGGAAGAGAGGTATAAAATTAACTCTCAGGAGCTTATGAGAACCCATACATAGCATTTGCTGCAACCCTACATCACTAATATAACTGAAAATTTACATATAGTGTCTGAGAAAGATCTTACTTCCTAGAAATAAAGTGGAGGCACATATTATTATGGTTTAGAAGTAAGAAAAAAATAAAAATAAAAATAAAACATTCAGTTTTGTCCTTGGGTTCTCCTGTTAGTGAAATATGAGATATCTAGGCAGCATGACAAAAGTTATGTCATATTTCTAATAATTCCTGAAGATATGCAAAGATCCCTCTGTATGGGATTATAGACATTCGTATAGGTGAAATGGAGAAACTCAGTATCTAACATCTATATATATATATATATCATATTATCCATATACTTCTATACTGCTGTGTGGCTATGAGTACTTAAATTCATTTAACAGGATGTTTCCTTTGTAATCCTACTTTAGTATTTCTTTTTCCTGATATGGCATACTTAAATCATTGGTTTTTGAAAAAAATTAAGGTACAATATAATATAATTCAGATGCTTTATTTGCTTCAAAGGGGCTACTAAATTTCACAGTTAAAATAAGATGAGCTTCTAGGGTCTGTCTTCTATTTTCTGGGCCTACTATTCCCAGCTTCAAATGAACTCTCGCCTGACTCCATAACCGAACTTGAAATCCAGCAATATATCCTGATTCTGTTCCTTTGGCTGGGTTCTTGGCATTTGCTCATTGTTGTACTCATACTGGGAAAATTATTATACTTTTTATGATCAATTAAATCATTGCCAAATAGTAAGAGATTCCCAAGTTTTGGTAAGAATAAAATATGAAATAATATAGTATACTACAATGTAGATTGAAGTTAGTCAAAAGTTATCCTCTGTGGGATAGTCACAGAATTAACTAGCTCATATGTGGGATATAAAGAGCATAATAATAACAACAAATAGCAATGACAACAGAATGGCAACAGAACCTGAGAATTGGTCTGCAAAACTGATCTTACCATAATGGATGATGGGGAGGGGTATGGGTGAGTATGTTGAGGAGACAATACCCTGGTGATGATGTGATGTTGGAATATTATACGCATAATACCCTAGGAAACGGTTTTATTGAACAGTTATTTCTATTGACATTTAAAGTTACTTAAATCATTGGGAAAACTAAAAATATAACGTTGTAGTGTCTTTGGGGCATTTGGGGCAGATTTATCACATTTGCTCTCCAGAAAAATTAAATCACAAGTTGTCAACATCTATCTTCTAGATAACCAATAAAAATATATGAATTATACATATTTCTATGTGTGTTTTGTTCCATACTCTGTAGTACTCAAGGTTTATTCCTGGTTCTGTGGCTAGGGATCACTCTGGGTGATTCTCAGGGAACCATATGCAGTACCAGGTATTGAACCAGGTAAGCTGTGTTCAAGGCAAGCATCTTAAATTCCTCAATCCTAAAATATTTATATTTGAGGTTTTAATCATCTAAATATCTTTTCTGAAGGATTTGAAAAGTCAATCTAGTGAACAAATATTGATTTAGTGTGGGTACTTTAAAATAAAAATATGAATCAGATATGGGTTTCCCCCTTAACCCCAACATCATATTAGAAAAAGAGTTATAGTGCTAGAAGGTAAAAAGTAATAAGGACTATGAGCAATGTAAGGAGGAGAAATATTTCTTTTTCTCAGAAGCTAGTAAGAAAAGCATTTGGAGAATAGGAAGTGCTGAAGGTGTTGGGGGGAACTAGTTCAGTTGAATATCCCATGAACGGAATATTTCATTTTTTAAAATAAGTTTTATTGGATCACCATGACATACAGTCATGCAAATTACAAAATTGCATGATTACATTCAATCATACAGTGCTCGAGCACATATCTCTCCATCAGTGCACATTTTCCACCACCATTTTTCCCAGTGTCCTTCCCGCCATCCCAACCCCATTCCTCTCCCTGTCTTTGTAAGAAGGCACAATTCTTCTAATTTGGGGCATTATGATTTGTAATACAGATACTAAGAGGCCATCATGTTTGGTCCTTAGTCTACTTTCAGCACATATCCCCCACCCTGGGTGATCCCTCCAATCATCTTTCTTGAGTGGTTCCTTCTCCATACCAACTGCCTTTTCCCCCAGCACTGGGGCTGGCTTCTAAATGTGGTGTGATCCTTCTGGCCCTTACCTCTACTGTCCTTAGGTATTAGTCTCATATCATGCTACTTCATATTGCACAAATAAGTGCAATTATTCTATGTCTGTCCTTCTCTTCCTGACTAACTTCACTTAGCATGATATCCTCCATGTCTATCCACTTATATGCAAATTTCAAGATTTCATCTCTTCTAACAACTGCATAGTAAATGGGATATTGTAGGTAGAGAAAAAATTCCATGTTATTTAAAAAGGACAATGGACAAGTTGATTTAACCGTAATATAATGTTCATTATGGGGCATAGGGAAAACTAAAATTAGAACTGGAGAATGGAGATGTGAATTGGCAGATTCTAAACTCCTAATTAATGTGGGAACTCATACAAGCATTTGGCTACAAATCTGAAAAGTATAGAGTTACTAATAAAGACATTTCATCTAGTTGCAACATGTAATATGTATACAAGGTGGGGGACAGTTACTTTAGATAAGGGAAAACCCTTTGGAGGTTAATGTAAATATAACAAGACAAACAATATTAAGATTCTTAACTCTGGTAAGCACAGTATGATCAAGGAATAAGATGAAATAGTAGCAAGATATATTGATCATTTACTATGTTAAAAACTATCTAAGTGTTATACTATATCATTTACTTTATATAATAGGCAGTGTACAATGAGTTTTTCATAGATTATCTGATCTTAACTTCATAAGAGTTTATGAGGTAATGCAGAGCACAGCTTTTCACTGTATTTAGAACCACCAAGCAAACAAAGTCTGACCTCACCAGCCTGAGATAAGGGCTGCTGAAAGAATTGCTATATTTTCTGGGAGAGGTTTCAAATTGACCAGGTCAAAGAAACGAGGAAAAGTATTCTGAGTTTGTTCATAAGCCAAGTGGTTAAAAAAAAATGGCAAAGCCTCTCTTCTGACATAACTGCATACAATGGACACATGTATAACTTACCCATTTTTTGTTGATTTTTAATTTGGGGGCCACACCTGGCAGTGCTCAGTGCTTACGTCTGATCCTGAGCTCAGGGATCACTCCTGAGGTGCTTAGAGATCAAACACCTTCAGCCGCATGCAAGGCAAGTGTACGAATATACTACTATCCTCTGTATTATATATACAACCCCAACTTATCCACTTTGTAAAATAGATTATTTATCTCTGGTAGGCCTCTCCAAGCAGTAACATAATTAAATTTATTTCATTATATCAACTATAGTTCATATCTTTCTTTCACATGATTATGCAAAAAGAAAATCAGAGTACACTCTAGATTTAGCTACATGTGTTTGATTTCTGTCTACAAAATGCTCCTGGCTCAAATTGTGATTTATAATTTCCTTTTAATAAAAATTAATTTTATCTTAAGGAATGTGCTTATTGTTATACATATTATGGATAATATACCTACATAGCACTTTAGCATTGTCGTCCCATTGTTCATTGATTTGCTCGAGCAGGCATCAGTAATGTCTCCATCGTGAGACTTGTTACTGTTTTTGGCATATCGAATATGCCATGGGTAGCTTGCCAGGCTCTGCCGTGCGGGCGGGATACTCTTGGTAGCTTGCCAGGTTCTCTGAGAGGGACAGAGGAATCAAATCTGGGTAGGCCGTGTGCAAGGCAAATGCCCTACCCGCTGTGCTCCAGTCCGAAATAATAATATATATTTATTCATTAAATAAATAAAATATACAAATGCAGCAATGAAATCCAATAGCTCCATTTTACATATGAGGCTTTCAAACTTAAATGACTTATTCAATGTAAGAAAAGTCACAATTTTAAGATAATTATTTATATTTTTATCTTTTTATGTCTATCATAGCAATGAAAACTTACCCTTTATATTTAAAGGCATCTGAACACATTTGTCTTTAGCAACTTAAATGCTGCCTAGCTCAAGTGATCTTGGTTGAGTGTAAGGGGCAGGTTTGATAAACTTAGTTTTTGTTTGTTTGTTTTTGGGTCACATGCTGTGATGCATTAGGAATAAGGGAGAGGCTCTGGAGGTATGAGAAAAAGTGTGGAGGTTGGTAGATAAATGAGAAAGATCATGTTTAAACAAAACATATTTTAAAAACTGCTTGTTCGTAAAATTTCAAGAATGTTATACTCTGTCCCAGCGTGGGGGCAGGGTTCTGTGGTGTGTGTGTGGGAGAGGTGGGCAGGGGTGACAGAGGAAGGTGAAAATATGAAAATATGGTGAAACATATTTTTTTCTGTTATCAAACATGCATTTTAATTGTAACTATAGTATGACTAAAATGAAGTTTGAATTTCCAACCTTAGTAAATGTTGTTTGTGTTTGATCTTGTGTGGTTGGGTTCTCTCATCATGGTGCCTTTCGGTTTCTATAATATCTTCCCCCTTAGATTGGGACTATTTCCTGGAACATCTTATTGAGCCCAAGAAGCACTCATATATTTAACATCTAATGAACAAATTAACATCTAATTAACAAAGGCTATAATAAAAGATTCCCATTTTTCAGTAAGTAGGCAGTCACACCCAGGGACTGGCCCCAGCACTGTGTAATCCCATGAACAGCCAACATCCAGAGACTATAAAACCAAGCTCCTGGAAGCTCATGGCCACTTTGTGGCTGTGCAACATCTTATTACCTAGTTATCCATCTGGGAGAACTTGGCAAGCTACCCAGAGTTTCCTGCCCCCATGGGACAGCCTTGCAAACTACCCATGGTGTATTTATATGCCAAAACCAGTAACAGTGATGGGTCTCATTCCTCTGACCCTGAAAGAGCCTCCAATGGAAAGGATGAGTAAAGAGAGGCTTCTAAAATCTCAGGGCTAGGATGAATGGAGACGTTACTGAGACTGCTCGAGAAAATCGATGATCAACAAGATGATGATGATGATGATGATGATGATGATGATGATAAAAGACAGAAATGTACATCCAGAGGGCAAAGATCCATAGGACAGAGCATATTGAGCATGTGAGTGTAACTGCAGGTCTCTCTGTTCACTTTTCTCTTAGAACCTCCATGTGTTCACCCCCTGGGCAACAATCAAAGTCCTATATTATTGGATGATTGAAATTTTTATAAAATCTTCCTTGCAGAGGCAAATAAGTTATAAGCTCCATTTCTAACTCATCTGTCTGGCGAGTACTGAGTAGGAATGAGTTTTCAAGTCTTTCCAGTAATCAGGCCCCCTCTAGGAAACCACCAAAAGTGACCTCATGTGAATGAAGAGCACAAAAAACCCCAGGAAATTCCAAGAATTTTAGGCTGTCCCAGGATGGGGGCAGGGTGTGTATGGTGTATGTGGGGGAGAGGTGGGTGGGGAGTGGTGGGGAAGCGTCGTGAGACACATTTTCTTTTTTCTGTTACCAAACATGCATTTTTATTGTACAAATATCATAATTAAATTGCATGTTGAATTTACAGCCTTAATAAATGCTGTGTGCTAAAATAAAAATTGCAAAACAAAAGGGATAAAGCACTAGTATATTAGAATAGATGTTGAACATGGGTACCCATTCTGCTGAAAACTCCATTTGTAAGATGATCAATTTTGTTTAGTTGGAGCAGAGCAAATCTGTCTGAAGCTCATACTCAGATTTCAACTAAGATATGTACCGTAGGAGATAATATTTTCACTGTTCAGTATCTGACTCCATTCCTCATCTTCCTTCCCATTAAGTAGAGTCAAGTCTGAGCATCAGCCACATAGGGAAATACTTCCTGCCAGTGGAAACCAATGATTGTTAAGAAGAATAACTTAAATAAAGGACAAACTTTAGAAAAAAATAATTGGGGTGAGAGTATGCCAGAAACTAGATCTTAATAGCATTGAAGTCAGGAGCAGATATTGAGAGTGATTAAATGTAGATAATTTCAATCACATAATAGTAACCAATAAGGGAACATTTTCTTTTCATTGAAAATACTTTGTCAAGAGAATCTGGAAATGGATATAATACACTATTATTTTGGATACTAGAGACTTGTAGGGGACAAAAGTTTCATATTAAATTAAATAGAAATGAAAGAACTGCCTTGGCAGAGTTCTGAGAAGAGATCAAAAGGCTGTGATAAATGACGATGCTAGAATGGATATATTGTATAATAAATGAGAATTTGCCAGCTGGCTAAGTTCTTTGGAATGGTCAGAAAATGTTCTCATCACTAAACTTACAATTTGATAGCTTCTGAGGTACTGGCATCTTTGAAAAGTTCAGTGGCAGCAAGGCTAGTATTAATGAGCAGTATTATTATTAGGAGATCAAGATGTCTATTCTGTTGTAATAGCAGAGTTCAGGTGGCAAAACTCAAGCATTTGGGATCTGAAAAGATGCTCAGTATATAATGTACTTTTTGTGTTTGTGTGTGAATATTATTTATTTATTTTAAATAAGTTTTATTGGATCACTGTGACATACAGTTACAAACATTCATGATTGTGTTTTAGTGATAAATGATCAAGTATCCATCCCCCCACCAGTGCACATTCTCCACCAAAATTGTTCTCAGTGTCTCTCCCACCACCCCAACCCCATCCTACCCACTGCCTCTCTGACAGATACTTTCCTTCTTACTCTTTCTCTAATTTGGGGCGTTATGATTTGCAATACAGAGACTCAGAGGCCATCATGTTTGGTCTACTTTCAGCACATATCTCCCATCCTGGGAGATCCCCCCAATCATCATTTCCTTAGTGAACCTTTCTTCATCCAACTGCCTTTTTCCCCAGCACGTGGAGTCAACTTCCAAAACGTGACATGATCCTCCTGTCCCTTACCTCTACTGTCCTTAGGTGTTAGTCTTATATTAAGCTACTTTTTTTTTTCTTTTGGGGTCACACCTGGTGAAACTTAAGGGTTACTCCTGGCTCTGCACTTAGGAGTTACTCCTGGAAGTGCTCAGGGGACCATATGGGATGCTGGGAATTGAACTCAGATCAGCTGTGTGCAAGGCAAACGCCCTACCTGCTGTGCTATCGCTCCAACCCTTATTATGCTACTTTATACACCACTTGCATATGAAGTCTCTTGCCCGTGTGCCAGACTGTCTTCCCCAGGGCCCCTTGGAGGTGGTGGGCTCCTGCTTCTCTCCCTGCCCCGAGCAGAGCTCCTAGAGCCAAAGACCTCTGGAACCCAGCCACAGCCATGCTCAAGGCCCCTTTGCACATGTTCGAACGAGCCTCACGCATAAAGGTACTGGCAGAGGAACCCAGGTGTGTGGGACCTGGGGCTGAGACCTCCAAGCCTGCTCAGATGGGGACTGGACCACTTCCACCCAGATTCTCAAGAACTCTTTTTTTTTTTCCCAGATTCTGGCTATTGTGAACAGTGCTGCAATAAACATACAAGTGCAGGTGTCATTTCTACTGTATTTTTTTTGCATCTCCTGGATATATTCCCAGAAATGGTATTGCTGGGTCATATGGGAACTCAATTTCTAGTTTCTGGAGGAATGTCCAGATTGTTTTGCAAAAGCGCTGGACCAATCCATATTTCCAACAACAATGAGCGAGACTTCCTTTCTCCCTGCATCTGTATCAGCACTGGTTGTTCTTGTTCTTATTGATGTGTGTCAGTTTCTGTCTTGTAAGATGATACCTCATTGTTGTTTTAATTTGCCTCTCCCTGATGATTAGCAATGTAGAGTATTTTTTCATGTGCCTTCTGGTCATTTGAACTTCTTTCTTGAGGAATTTTCTGTCCATTTCTTCTCTCCAGTTTTTGATGGGGCTGAAGGTTTTTTTCTTGTAAAGTTCAACCTGTGTAAATCCTGAATATTAAGCCTCTATGTGATGGGTATTGGGTAAATATTTTCCCCATTCCATAAGCTCTTTTTGTATTTCAGTCACTTTTTCTTTTGAGGTGCAGAAGCTTTTTAGTTTAATGTAGTCCCATTGTTTATATTTGTTCCAACTTGCTTGGTCATGGCGTTTCATCCTTGAAGATTACTTTAGCTTCAATATCATGAAGGGTTCAGCCTACATTTTCCTTCATTTACCTCATGGATTCAGGTCCTAGATTGAGGTCTTTAATCCATTTTGATCTGACTTTTGTGCTTGCCATTAGACAGGTCTGAGTTCATTCTATTGCAGGTAGCTATCCAGTTTTCTCAGCACCACTTGTTGAAGATTTCCTTGCTCCACTTCACATTTCTTGCTCCTTTATCAAAGATTAAGTGATCATATACTTGAGAGGCTGTGTCAGAATATTCCACTCTGTTCTACTGGTCTGCGAGTCTTTTTCTATTCCAATAGCATGGTGTTTTAATTACTACTGCTTTGTAGTACAGTTTGAGATTGGGGAAGGTGATGCCACACATCTTCTTTTTCCCAATAATTGCTTTGGCTACTTGTGGGGGTTTGTTACTCCATATGAATTTTCATAGTGTTTTGTCTTTTTCTTTGAAACATGTCATGGGTATCCTTATAGGGACTACGTTGAATCTCTACTATGCTTTGGGGAACATTGCCATTTTGATTATGTTAATCCTGCCAATCCTTGAGCAGGGGAGGTGTCTTCATTTCGTAGTGTCCTCTTTTATTTTTTGAATTAGTGTTTCATAGTATTCTTTATATCAGTCCTTCACCTCTTTAATTAAGATGATTTCAAGGTACTTAATTTTCTGAGGCACTATTGTGAATGGGATTTTTTAAAATATCTCTTTCTTCTTTTTTATTATTTTGTACAGGAAAGCCATGGACTTTTGGGTACTGGTTTCTTAATTTGCCACTCTACTATACAAATCTATTATTTCTAGGAGCTTTTCTGCAGAGCCCTTAGGGGTCTCTAAGTATACTATTATGTCATCTGGGAATAGTGATATCTTGACTTCTTCCTTTTCTATCTAGATTCCCTTGATATACTTTTCTTGCCTAAGTGCTATGACAAGTACTCCCAGTACTATATTGAATAGAGGTGGTGAGAGTAGGCAACCTTGTCTTGTTCCTGATCTCAGCGGGAAGGCTTAGTTTTTCCCATTGAGAATAATGCTTGCCGTGGGCTTGTGGTAAATGGCTTTGACTATATTGAGAAAAAATCCTTCAATTCCCATTTTTGTTGAGAGATTTTTTTTTTATCATAAATGGGTGCTGGATCTTGCCAAATGCTTTATCTGTATGTATTGATATGATCATATAATTTTAAATTTTTCCTTTTATTGATATGGTATACTATGTTGATTGACTTGAGAATGTTAAACAATCCTTGTATTCCTGGGATGAAAACGACTTGATCATGGTATATGATGAGTCGTTGGATTCCATTTGCTAGTATTTTGTTGCCGATCTTTGCGTCTGTATTCATCAGGGATATCGGCCTATAGTTTTCTTTCTTTTTTTTTTTTTGTGGTTTCTCTGTCTGCTTTTGGTATGAAGGTGATATTTGCCTCATAGAAACTGTTTCCCTTCCCACCCTGAGAAGAGCCCCAGTGGCCAAAGACCTCCAGAATCCAGCCACAGCCATGCTCAAGACCACTCTCCACACATTCAGATGAGCCTCACATATGAAGGAACCGGCAGAAGAACTCAGGTGTATGGGACCTGGGGCTGAGATCTCCAAGTCTGCTCAGATCGGGACTGGGCCTCCTCTACCCAGATCCCCCATTTTCCAGTAGCTGGGTAGCCACACCCACAAAGTGCCCCCAGTGCTGAGTAATCCCATCAATGGCCAACATCCAGAAACTATAAAACCAAGCCCCCAGAAGCTTATAGCTTAGTTCCCCCTCTTGGAGAAACTGGCAAGGTACTGAGAGCATCCTGCCTGCATGGCAGAGCCTGGCAAACTCTCCCTGGCATATTTGATATGCCAAATACAGTAACAGTGATGGGTCTCATTCTCCTGACCCTGAAAAAGTCTCCAATGCACCACCGCTAGGAAGAACGAATGGAGAGAGGCTGCTAAAATCTCAGGACTATGGCTAATGGAGATGTTACTGGTGCCCACTCCAGCAAATCGAATGGGATGACAGTGATACAGTTATACAGTGATGTTTTGTGGTCCAGCCTGTGGTCTATCTTGGAAAATGTCCCATGTGCACTTGAGAAGAATGTGTACTCAGCTTTTGGGGGATGAAATGTCCTACATATATCTACTAAACCCCTGTCTTCCATTTCTTCCCTCAAATAAAGTAGATCCTTGCTATATTTGAGTCTGGTTGATCTATCCAGAGGTGATAGAGCAGTGTTGAAATCTCCAGCTATTATTGGTTGTTATCAATGTCTTTCTTCAAGTCTATGAACAGTTATTTGATGTATTTTGCTGGTTCCTCATTAGGTGCATATACATTTAGGAATGTGAATTCTTCCTGGTATAGAGATACTTTGATCATTAAGAAATGACCTGCTCCATCTCTTGCAACCTTCTTCAGTTTGAAGTCTATGTGATCTGATATTAGTATGGCCACTCCAGCTTTTTTGAGGGGATATTTGCTGGTGGAATTGTTTTCTATCCTTTGACTCTGAGTCTTCTTTGCTCTGACTGTTCAGATGTGCTTCTTGCAGGCAATAAATTGTTTGCTTTAATTTTCTGATCCATCCAGTTACTCTGTGTCTTTTAATAGGTACATTTAGCCCATTGACATTGAGAGAGATTATTGTTATGAGATATTGTCCCATCTTTCTGCAGAGTTTGGTGTATATGAGGGACTTGTCTTTTCTTCAAGTAGCCCATTTAGTTGCTTGTGTAGCCATGGTTTTGAGGCTATGTTGTTATTGAGTTGTTGTTAGTCTGTGAAGTTGTATCTTGTTCCTTCTGATATAAATGAGAGTCTAGCTGGGTAAAGTATTCTGGGTAAAGCATTTATTTAATTGGATTTGTTCACTATATCCCACCACTGTCTTCAGGCCCTGAGGGTTTCATCAAAGAGGTCTGTTATGAATCTTAAGGATGCTCCTTTATAAGCATTTTCCTTCTTTGATCTTTTTGTTTTCAGAATTTTATTTCTGTCTATGATTTTCATCAATCTGATAAGGATGGGTCACTGCCTGCTGCCCAAGATTCGCCTCTCCCTGGTCAGCCAGCCAGCCAGGTGTGTAAGCAGCACCGCGCGCGTCCATCCGCGCAGCCCCTCTCACCGCTGGACCTGCCCACCGATCGCCCCACCTGGTCACCCATCGTCCCTGCCTGCTGCCCAAGTCCCACCTCTCCCAGCCAGGTGTGAATGCGCCCCTCACCACATCCCAAAAGGTTACTGGGGGCTGGGCTGTATCTGGGGGGGCGTGGCTTAAAAGGGGCCGTGGCCTCCTGCCAGACCCGTGGCCGCTTACCCAGCCTGAGTTATTTCAACCTGCACAAATCCTTCCTAAAGAGAGCATAGCCTTAAGCCTTCATGAGAGGCCCCACATAAAATAGGAGGAACGCCTGAGAGTAAGGAAGTATCCTAGAATAGGAACAAGGCTATCATCACCAACTTAGCTTGTCCAGAATCCCTTCTAAAGTGAACGACAATAGGGATAGACAACTACAAGGTGTCAACCCTATACTTCCATAACAATATGAAGAAACAGCGAAAATCCCCTCCACAAAGAAAGGATGAAGAAAAGATTCCGGCAGCCTCAACAGAGGTTACCCACATATACAACCTCTCAGATAAAGAATTCAGAAATGAAATCTTGAAGAGGTTCAACGTACTCCAAGCAACCATGGAACAGACACCCAATAACTTAAGGGAAGATAAGAATGAAGCTTTGGAATGGCCCTCCAAAAAATGCAGGAAGAAATGAGAGAAGAAATTTCAAAGCTACGAACAGAAGTAACACAAATAAAAGAATTGGTAGATGAATTAAAAATCTCAGTAGGTGCACTCAATAGTCGAATGACCACAGCCAAAGACAGAATCAGTGAACTTGAAGATGAGCTGCAGAAAGCTTAAAAACAACAACAAATAATGGCAAAAGACCTCAAAATGGCTATACAGCGAATCAGAATCCTTGAGGATGACTTCAAGAGGAACAACATAAGAATCACTGGAGTACCAGAAGCACAGGGAAATAACCCCAATGAAAAAAAAAACAGTTAAAGACATCATTGCTAAGAAATTCCCAGAGGTGTAGAATGCAGGCATCCAGATCCAAGGAGCCCAAAGAGTACCAGCAACAAGAGACCCAAATAAAAAGACTCCATAGTCAGAATGATGGATGCTGTGGATAGAGACACAATTCTGCAAGCAGAAAGGTCAAAGAAGGAAATTACATACAAAGGAGAACCCCTTAGATTTACAGCAGACCTATCAGAGGAACCGCTCCAAGCCCAAAGAAAATGGTGGGACATAGTAAAAAAGCTCAATGAAATGAACACTTCACCAAGAATACTTTATCCGGAAAAACTCTGACTCAAACTCGAAGGAACCATAAACTACTTCTCGATTAACAACAGATCAGGAACTTCATAGACTCAAAACCAAACTTAAAAGAAGGACTAAAGGGGCTTTTGTAAGACAAGGAAAAACCCTATAGAGACAACAAACCCCACAGAAAGATGACACCAAACTCCATGACAGTAATCTCTCTCAATGTCAATGGCCTAAATGCACCAATTAAAAGACACAGAGTGGCAAAATGGATTCGGAAACAAAATCCAACATTCTGCTGTCTACAAGAAACACACCTGAACAGTCAGAGAAAACACAGACTCAAAGTCAAAGGATGGAAAATATCCTGCAAGCAAAGTACTCTCTCAAAAAAGCTGGGGTGGCCATACTAGTATCTGACAACATAGATTTCAGGTTGAAAAAGATTAGAAGGGACAGCAAAGGTCATTTTCTATTTATCAAGGAATATGTACGATAGGAAGTAATCACACTCTTAAACGTATATGCACCACGATGTGCTGAAGATAGAAGCTAACCACACACAGACACAGAGAATCAAAGCAAACACCTGGAAATTAAAAAGCTCAGTGTTGAACAATGAGTGGGTCAGGAAGGAAATCAAGAAAGAAATCAAGAGATACCTCGAAACAAATGAGAATGAAGACACGAGCTACCAAAACCTATGAGATGCAGCTAAAGCTGTGTTAAGGGGAAAATTTATAGCTCTGCAAGCATTCCTTAGGAAGGAAGAAAGGGCCTACACAGATAGCTTGACTTCACAGCTCAAGGCCTTAGAAAAGGATCAGAAAAAGGAACCCAAACCAGACTGAAGGAAAGAAATAATAAAAATTAGAGCAGAAATTAACGACATGAAAACCCAGAAAACAATCCAATAGGTCAATGAAACCTTTGGTCAATGAAAGGTCAAAGAAACCAACGAGCTGGTTCTTTGAGAAAATAAACAAGATTGATAAACCGCTGGAAGACTCACAAAGAAAGAGAGAGAGAGAACCCTAATAAGCCAAATCAGGAATGAAAAGGGGGACATCACAACAGAAACCAATGAAATTCAAAAGATCATCAGAGACTACTTTGAAACTCTGTATGCCACAAAACAAGAGAACCTAAAATAAATGAATGAATTCCTTGGCTCCTACAGTCTCCCAAGACTGAACCAAGAAGAATTGGAATACCTGAATATACCCATTAATATCAAGGAAATTGAAACTGTAATCAAAATTTTCTCCAAAAACAAAAGCCCAGGTCCAGATGGATTCACTGGCGAATTCTTCCAAACATTGAAAGAAGAAATGTTGCCAATTCTCCTCAAGCTTTTCCAGGAAATTGAAAAAACAGGAACTCTCCCACATAGTTTCTATGAAGCACACATCTCCCTAATACTAAAAACAAACAAAGACACCACTAAGAAAGAAAATTATAAACCAATATGCCTGATGAACACCAATGCAAAGATCCTCAACAAAATATTAGCAAATAGGATCCAACAACTCATCAAAAAGATCACACACCATGACCGAGTGGGATTCATCCCGGGGATGCAAGGATGGTTTAACATTCAGAAACCAATCAACATAATCCATCATATCAACAAAAGTAAAGATAAAAACCATATGATCATATCCATTGATGCAGAGAAAGCATTTGATAAGATTCAACAACCATTCATGATGAAAACCCTCGTGAAAATGGGTTTTGGAGGAACTTTCCTCAAGATAGTCAAAGCCATCTACCACAAGCCTACAGTAAGCATTGTCCTCAATGGGGAAAAACTAAGGATCTTTCCTCTAAGATCAGAGACAAAACAAGGATGCCCACTCTCACCACTTCTGTTCAATATAGTACTGGAAGTACTTGCGATAGCTGTTAGGCAAGAAAAATATATCAAGGGCATCCAGATAGGAAAGGAAGAAATCAAACTCTCACTATTTGCAGACGATATGATACTATATCTAGAGAAGCCTAAAGCCTCTACTAAGAAACTCTTAGAAGCAATAGACTTGTACAGTAAATTTGTAGGCTATAAAATCAATACCCAAAAATCCGTGGCCTTCCTATATGCAAACAATGAGACAGAGGAGAGGGACATGAAAAAGCAATCCCATTCACAATTGTACCCCAGAAATTCAAGTACCTTGGAATCAGCTTAACTAAGGAAGTAAAAGACCTCTACAAAGAAAACTATAAGATGCTATTCCATGAAATAAAAGAGGACATGAGGAAAGGGAAACATATCCCCTGCTCATTGCTAGGGAGAATCAACATTGTCAAAATGGCAATACTCCCCAAAGCATTATACAGATTCAACGTGATCCCTATAAGAATACCCATGACATTCTTCAAAGAAATGGATCAAGCAATCCTGAAATTCATATGGAACAACAATCTCCCACGGATTGCTAAAACAATTCTTGGGAAAAAGACGATGGGCGGCATCACCTTCCCCAACCTTAAACTTTACTACAAAGCGGTAATAATCAAAACAGCATGGTACTGGAAGAAAAGCAGAGCCTCAGACCAATGGAACAGAGTGTAATATCCCTATACACAACCCCAAATGTATGATCATCTAATCTTTGATAAAGGAGCAAGAAATGTGAAGTGGAGCAAGGAAAGTCTCTTTAACAAATGGTGCTGGCAAAACTGGACAACCACATGCAAAAGAATAAGCTTAGACCTCGACCTGACACCATGCACAAAAGTCAGATCAAAATGGATTAAAGACCTCAACATCAGACCACAAACCATAAGGTACATTGAATACAAGGTTGGCAAAACCCTCCACGATATTGAAGCTAACGGTATCTTCAAAGATGACACGCAACTGACCAAGCAAGAGGAAACAGATATAAACAAATAGGACTACATTAAACTAAGAAGCTTCTGCACTGCAAAAGATACAGTGACCAGAATACAAAGACAATCTACAGAATGGGAAAGTATATTCACCCAATACCCATGAGACAAGGGGTTGCTATCAACTGTGTATAAGGCACTCGTTGAACTCTACAAGAAGAAAACATCCAACCCCATCAGAAAATGGGGAAAAGTAATGAACAGAAACTTTCCCAAGGAAGAGATACGAATGGCCAAAAGGCACATGAAAAAGTGCTCTACATCACTAATCATCAGGGAGACGCAGATCAAAACAACCATGAGATACCACCTCACACCACAGAGACTAGCACATATCCATAAGAACAAAAGCAACCGCTGTTGGAGAGGATGTGGGGAGAAAGGGACCCTTCTATACTGCTATTGTGAATGCCAACTTGTTCAGCCCTTTTGGAAAATAATATGGATGCTTTTCAAAAAATTAGAAATTGAGCTCCCATTTGACCCAGCAATACCACTACTGGGAATATACCCTGGAGAAGCAAAAAAGTATAGTCGAAATAACATCTGCACTTATATGTTCACCGCAGCACTGTTTACAATAGCCATAAAATTCTGGAAAAAACCCAAGTGCCCAATAACAGATGACTGGTTAAAGAAAATCTGGTACATCTATACAATGGAATACTATGCAGCTATTGGAAAAAATGAGGTCATGAACTTTGCATATAAGTGGATCAACATGGAAAGTATCATGCTAAGTGAAATGAGTCTGAAAGAGAGAGACAGACATAGAAAGATTGCACTCATCTGTGGAATATAAAATAACAGAGTAGGAGACTAATATCCAAGAATAGTAGAAATAGGTACCAGGAGATTGACTCCATGGCTTGGAAGATGGTCTCACATGCTGGAGAAAAAGGCAGCTCAGATAGAGAAGGGAACACCAAGTAAAATGTGGCTGGAGATCCCACGCAGGAAGGGAGATGGGTGCTGAAAGTAGACTAGAGACTGAACACAATAGCCACTCAATACCCCTATTGAAAACCACAACACCCAATTGGAGAGAGAGATCAAAAGGAATACCCTGCCACAGAGGCAGGGTGGGGTGGGGGGATGGGATTGGGAGGTGGGAGGGATGCTTGGTTTATTGGTGGTGGAGAATGGCACTGGTGGAGGGATGTGTTTGCGAACATTGTATGAGGGAAAAAATAAGCTTGAAAATGTGTAAATCTGTATCTGTACCCTCATGGTGACTCGCTAATTAAAGAATAAAAAAACCTGATAAAGATTTGTCTTGGAGTATTTTTATTTGGATTTCTTTTAGCTGGTACCCTCCATGTCTCTTGAATCTGATCGCAAGTGCTCTTCAGCTCTGGGAATGTCTTAGCAATGATGTCTTAGACAGTTTCTTCTTCATCAGGGTTTTCTTCCTCTCCCTCTGGAACTCCAGTCATTTTTATGTTATTCCTCTTGGCTTCACCCTGATTTTCTCTTGACATCTGTTGGTTTATTTTGAGGCTCTTTTCTATTTTCTGCTGTTGTCTGTTAAGTCTCTGCACCTCTTCTTGGAGTTCACTGATTCTGTCCTCAGCAGTGGTTACTCTGCTGCTGACCCTTCCGCTGAGTTTTTAATTTCACCTACTATGGTTTTTAGGTCTGTCATTTCTGCTTGTATTTTGGTTTACATTTTCCTCACCTCCACTTTCATATCTTCTTGTATTTTCTCAGCAGTGTGTTCCATTGTTTCTTTGAGCTCCTTGTACATCCTTAAAAGCTCCATTTTAAATTCCTTATCTGAGGAGCTGCAAAGGTCATTACTACTGTTCGATTCATCTGGGCTAGCAACTTCAATCATTAGGCTTGGTGTTTGTGCATTGTTTATCATATTGACCTTTGCATTTTGGAGTTTTTTTCTAATGTTGTTGTATGTTTTGGCCTCTGTTCTTGCACTCTCTTCCGGGAGCTTCATTTTATAGTCTCTAGATCTTGGCTATTGAAAAGATTACGTGGTGCTGGGGGCAGTTTGTGGGTGTGACTGCCAAGCTACTGGAAAACTGGAGACCTGGGTGGAGGAGGACCAATCCCAATCTGAGCAGGCTTGGAGATTTCAGCCATAGGTCCCACATACCTGGGTTCCTCTGTCGGTTCCTTCATGGGTGAGGCTCGTCCAAGCGTGTGGCCTTGAGCATGGCTGTGGCTTGAGCATGCCCTTGAGAGTGGCCTTGAGCATGGCTGTAGCTGGGTTCTGGAGGTTTTCAGCTGCCTGGGCTCTGCCTGGGGTGGAGAGGGAAACTCAACCCGCCCCACTCTGAGCAGACTCCCTCTTGAGGCTGCTGTCTCTTCTCTCTGATTCACATAAGTCACCCAGGCACCCCACAGGCATCATATTTGTAACTGATAATGCAATTTTAAAATATCAGCAAACCCATGAAATGACATCACTGTACAGATGAAAATGCAACTTTATTTTCCAGAATTTAAAGTACAAACTGTGAGGCAGTGCTTGTGTTGCAGTGTAACTGGGGGGTGGTCGGTGGAGAAGAGTCCCAACCAATCCAGTTCATGTCATCTATCACTTCAATCTCACCTGTTTGAGGGAACCCATACATCAGAGTGAATAACTCAGGGTGGACATAACTAAGACATAAAAGAAGGCACAGAGCAGGTTAGTTCCTCTTTGACCCCACAACTGTGCCCAGGCTGTCGGAAGAAAAAACAGCAGCATTCATGCACGTATGTCTGGAGAGCAAAGGAAAATAAAAAGGGCAAATGGCATGGATACCAGTCAGGTGAAATAACCACAGAACTCCAATGACAGGAAAGACAAAAGATAGGATTAGCAGGAGGCAGGACCTGTCTGGAACCAGCCTGTGGCCTGGGGACTGGACAATTTAGCAGAAATAGAGTATCATCAGGCCATTGGCACCATCTACAGCAGAAGCACACCTGTTTAGAGGACTGTATGGTTACCTGTTTGCTGAGAATTACAAAGGTGTCTTGACTTAAAAGAAGATGATGGAAACCACAATACCCAAAAGAGAGAAGGAGAGAGAGAGAGAGAGAGAGAGAGAGAGAGAGAGAGAGAGGGAGGGGGGCAAGGAAGGAAGGAAGAGAGAGAGAAAAGAAAAGTGCCTGCCATAGAGGCAGGCTGGGGATGAAGTGGGTGTGGGTGGTGGTGGGAGGGAAATTGGGGACACTGGTGCTGGAAAATGTACACCAGTGGAGGGATGGGTGTTGGGACACTATGTGACTGAAACCTAATCATGAACAACTTTGCAAGGATCTATCTCACAGTGATTTAAAAAAAAATCCTTAAAAAATAATAATATACCTAAATAAAACTATTACCTAAATTAAAAAATAAATAAATTTAAAAGTAAAAAGGCATTAGAATTTCCCTAACAATATCAAAATGACAAATAAAAATATTTTGGCAATAGTTAAACTAAAGATCATAAATGAACAGAAAAGGAAGTGAAAAAAAATTTTTTTTTTTAATTTTATTGAATCACCATGTGGAGGGTTACATAGTTCTCAGGATTATGTCGGTTATACAATTCTCAAACACCCTTCCCTTCACCAGTGCCCATCTTCCATCACCAACCCCCCCAGTATACCTGCCGCCCCCTCCCACCTCCCCAGTCCCCACCCTTGTACATGATAAGTTTCACTTCGTTTATGCCTTATCTCGATTACATTCCATGTTTCAACACACAACTCACTACCGTTGTTGGGGTTTCCCCCAAAAAAGGAAAGCAGTCCTATTGCCAAGGAGGCATTTGATAGTTCTCCACTGCTAAGAATATAGAGATATTAAGTCCCGCTGTTTGTTACATAACTTTTCTTTTTCCCCCTTGCCCCACGCCACCGAGTTCACGCCTGTTTAGTAATCGCCACCCTGCCTGACAAGGGAAAAAAAAACGAAAAGGATGGTTATTTCCCATCATCGGCAGGCGTGGGGTTCTGGCTTAGTTGATAGACTAGTAGAGTGTCTGCAAGCAGTTTCTGGAACCGAAGGGCTTGCGCTGGTATCGGCTCCGGCTCGAGATTCCACCAGCGTCCCACTGTTCCAAGTACATAATTTTTCCCCTTATATCCCATTCCCACGCCACCAGGTCTGTTTGCTTAATGGACATCACACTGTAGTTGACGACACGCCGCGTTTCTTCCCGAGAAAGAAGAAAATTTCTTCTCAGCCGGCGTGGGGATATAGCTTAATTCAGTCTAGAGAGATGGCTACCACTTTGATTGCCTTCAATATTTCAGCAACAGACTTACTATTCTTGTTAGGATCTCCCACAAAAGTCCGACCCATTAAAAAGGGACATATTACATATTGCTGATGCTAAGATGACATTAGGTCGCGCGGTTTTGGGTTTCTGTATAAAGTCCAGGGGAAGTACAACCAGAAATAACATCACTACAAACTTTTACCCTTTTATGGTGCTCATAAGATGGAGAAGCCTAGAGAGAGGCTCGGCGTCTCCATTTTGCGCTCAGGAAAACCGCAGATCCTGCGCTGTGCTCAGGAGGGAGGAGTGGAGAGAGAGAGAGGTTAAAAGAATTGGGGGATGCCCGGTTCCCACTGTTTCAGCGCACCGTGGGGTCTCTGGTCCCATGCCGGAATTAGTTCAGTGGGCTGTTTGGAGTCCAAGGGCGCTTCCTTGGGCTCTTCCATCATGCTCGCTCCACAGCAGGGTCCAAAAGGGAGGAAGTGAAAAAATTTAACTGGGGAGTGGTGATTAATCCAAAACCTTCTACTTGCATTTTTTTTAATTTTTTAAAAATTTTTATTGAATCACCATGAAAAAAGTTACAAAACTTTCAGATTTAAGTCTCAGTCATACAATGATCAAACCCCCATCCCTTCACCAGTGCACATGTTCCACCACCAAGAACCCCAGTATACTTCCCATCCCACTCCCCCCTACCTGTGTGGCTAATAATCTTCACTTTACTCTCTCTATATTTTTATTACATTCAATATTTCAACAGAAAACTCACTATTACTATTTGGAGTTTTCCCCCAACAATCAAACCTGCTGAAAAGATCATTTGATAATTTGTTTTCCATTACTGAGAAAGAAGAGTATATGAGGTTGTGCGGCTGCAACAGCAGCCACATGGTTTTGAATTACTGGTATTTTAGTAATTAAATCCAGAGAAATTTCTGTGAGAAGTTGCATCACTGCAAACTCGTACCTCTGGTTAATGGGCTCTATAATATGGTGGTTGCCACATGGCCACTGACACCACCACTGCGGAAAGGAAAGACTGAGAGAGAAAAACCTTTTCCCTCCCAGGGCAGCATGGGGTCACAGCTCAGTTCACAGTCTAGAGGCATTTCTGTAAGAAGCCGCTGAGTGCGAAAGTAGTTAGTAGGCCTCCGGAATCATGGTTTTTTAGGAGCACAGGAGCCGTTCGTGTGCGGCCGTTCTGGGTGTCAACCTTCTTCTTTTAAAAAGAGAAAAATTATGGACCAGAAATAACATAAGGACACTGGTGGAGGGTTTTGGGAATTTGAAAATGTCTTAACAGTATATATGTGCCAAAACTATAAATGTTAACACTGATCCCAGCATGTTACCTGAACTGTTATTAAAAATAGAATTTAAATTTCAAAACAAAGAAAACATTATTTTTCCCCTGAGCATAGAACAACTGAGAATCTCACACCCTATACAAAATTTTAATTATCTTCTGTTAAGTATGACACCTGGCCCAAGACCACTAAAAAACAAGAGCACCTGTCCTTGGTCCCAAACCTAATGTTAAGGACAGTTTGACCTCAGTTTACTCTTACTCCAAAGGCCTAAAGATAAAGAAAATCATCGCCCTTTTATCCTGCTCCCACCCCTTACTTTGTTTATACTTGCTAATAAGTTTGAGTGTACCTCAGAAGACAATCTCATAAGGGGATTTTATTGTTCATTCTGGTGTCCACTAGTCTGCAACCTACTCTTTCAACCCTATTTTTGTAAATTTTTATTTGTTAAAAATATATATTTACAAAACCTCTGCTTGTGATGGTGTCCATAGATCATCACTTTGACAAGAGTTTCCCATCTTCCTACTTGGTGGCTTGCTGTCAATAAAGCTTGTTCTCCACCTGTCACTGTGCCTCTTGCATGGTGGACACTCTGGTATCAGTGAAACTGGATCTTCTGAAGTCCAAATAATCTCTCTCAACAACTAGGCCTTGGAATCGACTCTTCTAGCATATATCATAAATGCCAAATTCTCACCTCAGGTTTGCATTTTCTTCATACCTGAATTTGTGGGGCTTGTGCTAGATTTTTAGGTTCTTTTCCCAATGTGAATCATAGTTAGGCCTTTGCCTCTGGTCTCATGGTACATTTTAGGACTGAGAATGAGTCCCTGGTCTAGAAAAATAGTGGGCCCTTAGGAATGGTATCCAAGGAAAACAGTGAGACTGTGAATTCTTGTGGATAGGCCCCAGTTAGGGCACTTGCCTTGCACGAAGCCAGAATTCAATCCCTGGCACTTCCCAGTCCCTCCGGGAGTAATTTGTGAAAATAAAGTCAGGAGTAAACCTTGGGTACCCTAGGCTGTGACCCCAAGTCCAAATAAAGACATTAAAGCCAAAGGGAGCTCCCCAAGACTGGGAGGAGTAGCTTGAGAGACGGCTCCGCCAGTGGTGGAGAGAACTCAGAACCCACAGATCCACAAACAAGGCTGCTAGCATGGGGTCTGATCCTTGAAATCTATAGACAGACTACTGATACCTGGTGGGGTGAGGGGTCTCCTGATGACTAATGTGAAGTAGGGAGGAGAGAAAGAAATTTGCTGTTTTCTCTCTATCCACCTCTGCCACCATGGGAAAGCTGGGGAAATCTTGGACTGATAAAGTCAGCCATGAGCCTTGCTATTTTCAGAAACGGAAGTCAGACCTTACCAAAGTCTTTCAGTCATTGTCTTTTCCTCACAGAAAAGAATTTCAAGAGGACACAAGCACTGAACTCAAAACAGAGGTTGTATTGGAAGTACTGGGAAAAGAGAGAGAGAGAGACAGAGACAGAGAGAGACATATATAGAGAGAGACAGAGAGAGACAGAGAGAGAGAGAGGAGAAGTATGTGGTCAGGAGGAAACATAGATTTCTCCAAAGGCAGAGAGAGGGGGACAGACATAGAATGACTGCACTCATTTGTGGAATATAAAGCAGCATAATAGGAGACTAACACTGAAGAGTAGTAGATATAAGGGCCAGGAGGATTCCTCCATGGCTTGGCTTGGAAGCCAACCTAACATGCAGGGGCGTGGGGCAAAGGCAGATGAGATAGAGAAGGGACCACCAAGCAAATGATGCTTGGAGGGCTCGCTCGGGATGGGAGATGCATGTTGAAAGTTGACTATAGACTGAACATAGCCACTTAATACCTGTATTGCAAACCATAACACTCAAAAGGAGAGAGAGATTAAAAGGGAATGTGCCTGCCACAGAGGTGTGGGGGAGATGGGGGGTGGTGGGAGGGATACTGGGAACATTGGTGGTGGAGAATGGGTACTGGTGGAGGGATGGGTACTCGAACATTATATGACTCAAACATAATCACGTTTGAGTAATAAGTCTGTAATTGTATCTCATGGTGTTTCACTTAAAAATTAAATAAATAAAACAATTACTCACACACAAAAAATTAAAAAATAAAATGTGTAAGTAGGGAAGTACACATCTCAAGAGGAGGGACATAGGTGACACAGGTGCCCAGGCAGCATCTTCTTTGGGGTAACACATCCGCTTGCCTCCGTTGTTGAAGCTGGCTCTTACAGTGCTCTCCCAGGTGGGGCTTTCTGTCTAGTGGGGTCTGTTCCTAGGGAAGCTGGAGCAACGGAGCAGGGCTGGTCTTCTGTGATATTTGTTTCTTGGTTTTTGTTCCTCCTGGACCTTCTGTGGTGGGAACATGTTCAGTTTTCTCTGGGTCTGTGCTGACACCAGTTAAAGGTCCTACCACGCTTTAGCTCCTGTACCCAGAAGGTGGACCCTGACAGCCTCAGAACTAGTACCAAGTAACTTCTTCAAATAGCTTCTTTTGGCTTTTTATGCTCCCAGAACTCATTATCACTGGAGGTGGGAAGGCCCCTTTCCCTGTCTGCCTGCCAGCCTGCTTCACTCCCATAGACCTCGAAAGTCCAGCCCCAAGTAACTACTCTGTCTCTTCCTAACTAAATTCAAATGTGAATGTTTCAAGGTAAACACAAAATTATACAAACCTGAAATCTGTGTTTAAAAAAGGAAGAGGGCTAGATATAGTTCAGAGGATAAAGTGCTTGCCTTGTATTGGATATGGTTCTGAGCACCCCTGGAATTACTCCTGAGCTCAGAGGATAAAGAACCCCTCCCCCAGAGTATTGCAGGGTGTGGTCAAATCCTACCCTCCTCCCCCCACCCAAAAGAAAAAGCAAATAAACTATAAGCACTCAGCATGACTTCTTCCTCCAGGTGACCCTGATCATGCGGAAATAATTAATGTTTTGTGAGTAGGCAACTCAGTCAGCAGTGAGCAGCTGCAGGAGGCTGCTCCAGTAGGTGGGAACTGCCCAGGGCTATCCAGAATGCTGACACAGACAGGAAAACTGCCTGGAACCAAACCACAGCGGGGTGTGGTATCTCTAAGTGCAAGAGTGCCCAAACTCTGGATTCCTCTGGGTCCCTGCATCCTGAGGGTATGAGATGACAGGTGCCTGGACCTCATCTACATTACAGTGTTGAGCTTCCCCCTTTCCTGCTCCTGTGCACTTCTCCTAGATCATCTGAATCAATGTCAGGCTGTCAGAGACTAGACAATACCCAGAGATTGAAGATCTCCAAGGGAAAAACTAGGATTTGCCCAAAGATGGGAAATAACAAAAAGATGTTCAAGTGGAAGCTTGTGTGATACAATTTAGCAGCCTCTCTCACTCTCTGCAGAATGCACTCCAGTGCCTCTGGAATGTAACCCTCTTTCTTTTTACCTTTTCTAAATGTTCCTACAGCACAGTATTTCTTTTTTTTTCTTAATAAAATTTATGTCACAATACTACTTCATGTTCAGTTTTGACTTGGGGCCCACACCTGTCTATGCTCTATGATCCGAGATCACTGCTGATGGGGCTAGAGGATCCACCATATGTGGTGCAGGAGACTGAATCTGGGTTGGCTCTATATGAGGCAATCCCTCTCCTGCTGTGCTCTCGCTCCCACCTACCCACAGTCTTGTTTTAGGTCCCCTCAGTGATTTTTCCTTGTAAGCATTAGAACCTAAACAGGAGATGATGCATCTATACCTAGACCCCAAATTAGCATTTTGGGATGGCTTTTTTATCCAAAATGTAGAAATGATTTATGTAAATTCATAAAGAATAGCAATATGTTGAACTAGCTACACACATAGGCATATGTACATAACCTATAGCAGCTTTATCTGTTATATAAAACCCTTGCAACCTTAGATGCCATCTTTAAACATAGTTAATGCAGAGCACTGAGAGAGGAGGGAGGGCAGGTCAGTTAGGAAGGTACCAAAAGCAGGAACACACAAAAATTCAAATTTTACCTTCTTTATAGAGTATATCTTTTTTTTTAGGTTTTAAAAATGTTATATGTAAATATCTCTTCAAATGTAATTTACATTCAGGGCCCCTGTCCATGAAATTAACATTTTGTTAGACATTTTGGGGGGATATAGATCTTGGCTTGCCTATTATGGAAGGAAGGAAGAAGGAAGGAAGAAAGACTTATTTCTGTAAGCTTTTTTTAATAGTAGTGACACCCCAGCAGATACCAGAGAGAGGAAAAGAGATCATTAAAAAGATGATATCATTCCTTTAAAGATATACTCATCTGCAATTTGTTGATTAAAATCTGCCCTTCTTTCACTTGACAGAACCACTTCCTGTTTTCTCTAGCATTTGCTCCTTGCACTGAAGGTTTCAGTAACTAGCATTAACTTGACTCTTTTGTGGAGCTGAAATGTGATATTTGGTAACTGTAAACCCGTATTTCTGAATTGCTAGTTTAACTCATGATATCCTATTTTATGTAACTCTTTCATTTATTTTTATATATTTTTTGATTTGGGGGCCACACCCAATTGTGTTCAGGATCAGGGATTACTCCTGGTGGTGCTCGGGGAATCATACGGGGTGCCTGGCATTGAACCTGAGGCTCACATGTGTAAGACAAGTGCCCTACCCACTGTACTATCTGGCTGGCCCTGTAACCCCTTTTAAAGCTAAATAATATAAAACACATGAAAATGATAATTCTCCTTTAACATATGTCTCCTTTAGATTCTCAAAGTTCTGCAATATAATAACTTTCTGTTTCAGCTGGTGGAGGAAGTACTTGAAAAGTGCAAAGACTGAAGAAAAATCTCCTGTGACTGATTAAGAACTCCTGTGACAGATTAAGAACAGATTAAGACACAGGGTGATTTATCTCCATGACTTCCTTTTATGAAACAGTAAGCAGCAGAAATTAAGCTCTTGCTTTGCTAACAAAAAGTTCTTATTTTTCTATCCTCCATGATTCTTGCACTAGTAGTAGTAATGATCTGACAATCTTATTGGAAATAATTTCTAATACTCTGCCTCCTTTCTTCCTTTACTCTTTTTTTTAGAGCACGTCTTTTATTCTTATTCTAATGCCATATAATAAAACTATAAAGATTTTGCTTGTTCTGAATCACAGCTTGTAAGCATAATAAAGAAGGGATGGAATAACAAATTATCTTCCTGCCTTCAGCTTCTTAAAACTCTCTCCTACTCTAGCTCTTTAAGGTCCAAACTCAGGAAAATTGAAGCTTGTTTTTAAAAACACAGAAGTTCAGAAAATATCAAGCACAAAAATATAAATCTATTTATCCTAATAATTTTATTTTCATCATGCAAACAGTCAAAATTGCATAATAATCATTTCCAAAAGAAAACCTAACCTTGTTTTAACATTCACATTTATTTTAGAAAAATCACTATCCTTAACATGGACTAATTAGGGGTCAGTTTCACTTTCACTTTGGGGGGTTTTATTTCTTTGCTTGCTTTTGGGCAAACACCTGGCCATACTACCTCAGGGTCCAGGAAACCATACAGAGGGGACAGGGATCAGCAGCACATACTGTCTCTCTGTCTCCCTATGTTAACTTTTATAGTCTTCTTAAGTTAATTTTTTCATGTGAGGACACAAAAATTAAAGTGATTGAGAAGTGTCAGAAATTAACTGTAGGTAGACTCAGCTTTCTCAGGCACTTCTTACTTAAGCACAGATCAAGAGTAAAAGTGAAGTAGCAAACTACTATGAAACCTGATGGACTCCAACCCATCTACATTCCACCCCTTTACTGAGACTCTTCAAGTGAAACAGACCATTCATCCTGGCATCCCTAAGACATATCTAATGCATGATGCATCCTTATCTCTTGAATTTGTGTTAGTTCACACTTAGAACATTGCCTGCTTCAGATCTTAAAGTCCAAATACGTTTCTTTGTTCACCCAGGATGGTGGAAATTGCTGTGAACTGATAAACAAACACTTTAATAGTTTCTATTACGTTAAATGGAAATTCTTTCTATACTGTGAATATAACCCCCTCGATGTGGTATTAAACCCAAGTGTCTTTTGGGACACAGAGGGGAGCTGCTAAACAGAATTCTGATAGCTTCCTCTTCTGGACAACACTGAACTTTAAACTTCACAAAATTTATCAATTTTCCATCCACGCAGAACTGATTATATTTGAGTTAACAACTTAACAGTTAACACACCAGATGCATTGCTAAGCTTTTTACACAGGTTACCCCATTTAACTGAGGAAGATAATTATGCAAGGGAACTCTCCTGGAATGAGTTGGGGAAATAATAATAAAACCAAACCCTGGTCAAAAAATGCTTCTCTGTTGCCTGCATAAATGAAGAAGACTCATTTTGAAGAAGAGAAACTTGAGTAGAAACCAAAGGAAGGTCCTATTAAAATGGAAAGAAAACCACCACAGAAAGGTCAAAGTTCTTTCTCCTTGCCAATGCCCTGGTGAGGGACTTTGATTTACATAGGAAACTTCAAGTTGGAGCATTTCAGGGAAAACCCTGCAACTTGGCCAAAGCAAGCATCACTCATTCTATTTTTTAGGAGGCCTACATCCCAGTTTGGTATATATTATACATTTTATCTTTGAGATTTCCTCTTCTCAGCAAGAAAAAACATTGAGTGCAGGGAAACCAGGATAGAGGTTGGGACGACTTCCCAAGAAGAGCAGTCTCTCCTCCCTCTGAGAACCAGGACATCTATGAACAGCATGTGAATATGTGAATAGTAAATACAGGGTTTTTAAAATCTTTTAAATGTTGTCTTTTATTTAACGCTTAATATGAGAAAAAGCAAAATAGGAGGAATAAGAACAAATTTGAAAGTTAATTTTGAATGGAGATCAGAATTGTTCTAATCCTATGGGACACGTGCAGGAAATCAGGCAGAAATTGGTATGACTAGAAATAATTTTGACTTTAAGCTTTAAATCTTCATCTGATGCCATTGCTTTGTTCTATAAACTGCAGATTTATTTTCTCTGTAATGACCAATACTGTAAAAGTGGGATTATGATCTTTATTTTTTTCTGAATTTTTCTTAATTATTTTATTAATTCTTTGCTTTCTACTTCTGATTTTTTAATCTTGTTTTTGGCAGCTTCTCAAGCAGTGCTTAGGAGCCCCAGGAGCAACACTGGTGAAACTTAGTCAACTGGACCAGATAGTTCAATACTGGGGTCCAGCAGTGCTGCAGTACAAAAGATGTGGTGAGGTTGGAGGCACTAGGGCCAGCCCTGACTTGTAGGCTGGTGTTGTGCATTAGAGCACATGCTCATGAGCCCTGACCTATATTTTTAATCTAATATTTTAAGCTATGGTTTAAATGAAAGGCAGCTTAGTAAAAAATTCATAAAAACCAATGTTTTTTTACCCTGCAACTCAGGAAAAGTTAAATACTGGATGCTAGTTTTCTATATGTCCATAAACCCAATAGTAAAGGAATAGAAGAAACATTATACTAAAAACTACTGGTTTTGAGTATATTATATATAGACATGTACATATATATGTATATATATAATATTAAACTGACATTTTGTCACTAAAAACTAGCTGTCCTCATGAACTATGGTGATTCACACTGTGAACAATGATAGTTTTTAAAAACTAAGATGTTCCAGACTCTAGCTAATAACTGACGTTTTTATTTGTGTGTGATATAGGTTTTCCTTAGCTGACTGTTGTAACTCCACCCTGATGAACTAGTTGTAGCAAGTCCCAGCATTTCTACTCTAAGTTTATTATAACTCCACCCTAATGAACTTGTTGAAGCAAGTCCCAGCATTTCTGCTCATAATATGTTCTTCCTCTTGCTCACAAAAGCAGCTTTCTGTGTTTGTCAAACTTAGGCAACTGTCCACAATACAGATACACTTAACTCGTACTTTTCAACTGATCCTTCCTTTATTTCCAAATACATCCTGCTTTTTTCTCAGAAAAGAGTCATCCTACCATTAGCCATATATCCTGTGAAATAGGGGAGGGAACTTCCTGGAACTCCCCCCTCCCATTTTTAATGCATTGCTCCTCCAGGGGAAATAAATCTTAGAGAGAACTAAATTGACCCATGATACATCTGAAGCTTGTAAATCTCTCATTTGAAAATGATGAATTCATGGTGGACTTGTTGGTTGTTTTTTTTTCCCCTTTCCCAAATTTAGTTCTTTGAGAAAAAACGGTTGCCTAACATATATTTGTTTTAAAAGCAAAATCTGCAAAAATCATAAGATATTTTTCCTTGGCAATCATAATCTTAATCAACTTTAAAGAAAAGATCAGTTCACTTGAGAAAGATGAAAATTAAATTTTCTCTTTACTTGAAAAATTTTTCCCTTCTCTCTTCGCTTGCAAAAAGAATTTGCAAAGTCTTTAAAATAGAATTTAAAATAAATCTTCCAAATTATATTATCCATGTCATTGTTGCAGGCAAAATATTTTACATAGAAAGATTCTGGATAAGTATTTGGAAGTATGTTTAATTGGTTGTTATTTATCACCTGTTAGATAGAATAATATCTGAATTAGCTAGTGTGTTAGTAATTTTTCCATTTAGTTTATTTTGAAGATGGATGGTGGAATTTTGTGATTTGTTATAAACAATATATACAATTTATTCTTGAAAATATTAGAGCATTTTTAACTTGCTTTTGTCAAAACCACAGGAAACATTTCCTGAAGATTGAGATTACATACTTTGGAACACTAAGAAAATTAGAATCTATTTATAGTCAATACTCTCAGTGAAAAAGAACAAAGAAACAATGTAATGAATAAATATTTCAACATAGAAACTGAAGGATAAAAATAACTCAAAAATTAAGAAATTTCAAAGACCAAGTACAAAAAAGCTATGAAATGGTAAGTTGAAGAGCAGTTGAACCAGACCTTAACTAGACAAACGCTAATTACACAGATACATTAGCATAGCAGTCTTTTTATCGTAAAAGAAAAAAATCAAGATATCATTATTTCATCACCTACTTCTGTTTGAGCTGTCATGTGTGAAAAAGTATAAAGAAGAAAGAAATCTTTGAAAAATGTAATACCATGAGTATTAACTCCAGAAGAGCTGGCTTTTCTAGATTAAAGCAGGAAGTTGAATTACAATAGAGTAATCAGAAACATATGCATCCTCAAGGTTCTCACACACTCCCACAGAGGAGAAACAAAGTGCATGCCTGTAATTCTATATACTCTGAGATTAGGCGCATAGGCATAAAATGTTCTTATGTGAGATTTTAGTGTTAAAAAGTATATAAGTTCGGGGCTGGAGCGATAGCACAGCGGGTAGGGCGTTTGCCTTGCACACGGCCGACCCGGGTTCAAACCCCAGCATCCCATATGGTCCCCTGAACACCGCCAGGAGTAATTCCTGAGTGCAGAGCCAGGAGTAACCGCTGTGCATCGCCAGGTGTGACCCAAAAAGCAAAAAAAAATAAAAATAAAAATAAAAAGTATATAAGTTCATAGTGACTAAAACTTTAAAACCCTTTTTATGTTTTATTGTCAATCTGCAATTTTGTTTTATAAAATGTTTTGGTAAGCAATAACAAACACCGGACAACTGAAGTCTACAGTATTGAAGCTACGATGGGCACCAACTCTGTACCAAAAGGAAAAACCTGGATTTAAGTTCTAACTTGCTATTTTCTGGTCACTGACTTTAGCCACATGTCAGATTCATTGGATTTGAGTTTTAAAATATGCATAACTGCAACATTATCTGCCTTATCTTTCCCATAGTAAAATTGTGAAGACAAAATACATATTCACTGTATCACTGTCATCCTGCTGTTCGCCAATTTACTCTGGCAGGCACCAGTAATGTCTCTATTCCTCTCAGCCCTGAGATTTTAGCAGCCTCTCCTTACTCATCTTTCCCAACGATTGGAGGCTCTTTCAGGGTCAGAAGAATGAGACATATTGTTACTGTTTTTGGAATATTGAATATGCCAGGGGGAGCTTGCCAGGCCCTGCCCATGTGAGCGGGATACTCTTGGTAGCTTGTTAGAACATAGAGGAGATGTTAAAACAACTCTAACCATTCCAATCAGTGTTATCATTTAGCCAGAGAAGCAATAAAGAACTGTATCTTAGTCCTTGAGTGAAGAGTTTACCCTGATCAAGTAAGATGGTTTACAAGAGTATTAAGATAATGTCAGGATTACAGGTAAATAAATATGTAATTGCACATATATGATCATGTATTCATGTATATGGGTCCATATTTAAAAATATATGACCCAGAACAAAACTGGCATCAAGGAAGATTCTATCCATAAGAATACCACCCAAGGACAGTAGATACAAGGGCCAGGAGGATTGCCCATAGCTGGAAGCCTGCTTCATGAGCAGAGGGGAGAAGGCAGATGGAATAGAGGAGAGATCACTAAGAAAATGATGGCTGGAGGAACCAGTTGGGATGGAAGATGTGTGCCGAAAGTAGATAATGCAACAAACATGATGACCTCTCCGTGTCTGTGTTGCAAGCTATAATGCCCAAAAGTAGAGAGAGTATGGGGAATATTGTCTGCCATAGAGACAGGGGGAGGGACCTTAGTGTCTTTGGTGGAGGAAAAAGTCACAGTGCCCTTGGAAAGGGGGGGCACATCCTTAGGTACTATGCAATAATACAAAGAAATAATAGAGGGGTTAAGGTGCTTGCTTTCCACAGAGTCAGCCTAGGTCTGATCCCTGGCATTACAGATGGTCTTTTGAGAAGCACCAGGAGTAATCCCTGAGTGAAGAGCCAGGAGTATCGCCCGGGAATCACCAAACAAACCAACAAACATGACAGTTGCATGGTGAGGAGAAAGTCCTATGGTTTATTTTGTTACTGTTGTTATCCTACTTCTTTCTGAGTGGTTTCACTCAAGCTCAAAAGCAAGGCGATCTTGGGCTGGGGAGACAAGCCAAAGGTCCCAGAGCTCACTCTCGAGCATCACAAGCACTTCAAGCACCAGAGATGCAGTTTTAGGAGCCCTAAACAGGGTTTCCTGGTGTTCCACAGCCTGCCACATCAAGCGCCCAAAGAATCAAACTGTTATGTCCACACAGCCAGCCCATGTATCTTCAGGAATGCCCATGGAGCCGTAAACTAGGGAGGCTCCCTGTACCTACCATGCAATCTGAAATCTGGAGAGAAAGTTGAGATGACTGATGAGTAAACATCACTGGCACTGTGACATAGTTCACTGGCATAGAGATAATTTATTTCATGTGTAATGAGAGACATTACTGGTGCCTGCTTGAACAAATCGATGAGCAACGGGATGACAGTGCCAGTGCCAGTAATGAATCAAGTAGCTTGAAGTTTTTTATTTGACATGTAAATAGAAAAACTTCATAACAAATATCTGGTTCTATAAAGTATAATTCTAATCTTTGAGTTTTTTTTTCTTTATGGGTCACACCTAGCAATGCTCAGGCATTACTCTTGGCTCTGCACTCAGGAGTTACTCCTGGGATGCCAGGGATTGAACCCAGATTGGCCGTGTGCAATGCAAACACCATACCAGTTCTAATCTACCTCTAAGTTCTAATCTTTCTTGTAAATGAAAGAGCCTAATGATTGTCAAACCTACTTCTCTGAATCAATATTTATATTATTATTCTTAGAGAATATTTACTAATATTGTTCAGTAAGTGCCAATAAACTTCTACAGAATAATCAGAGTAAAATCAACATTGTGAATAATTGTGGTCCCTTTACTTCAAATTTAGTTGCAGAATCCACTAATCCAGTGTGGGGGAGAGCAAAATAGAGGGGAGTTTGGGCCATATATACCTATGCTCAGGGCTTATTGCTGGGTCTGTGCTCAGGAATCACTCCTAGAAATAATACACTGGTAGGCTACTTGCCTTGCACATGATCAACCAGGGTTTGATCCCCAGAATCCCATAATGTCCCCTGCACACTGCTAAGAGTAATTTCTGGATGCAGGACCAGGACTACCCCTGAGCATTCCCAGGTGGCCCCCAAATAAAACAGAACCACATAAATGAAGAAAGAAATTGCTCATGATGTGCTCAGGTTACCGTATGTAATGCCAGGAACTGAACCAATCAGCCTTGTTAAAGGCAAATATCTCAATCTTCCATACTTTCTCTCCAACCCTACTGCAATATTTTTTAACTTTTCCCGATGAAATGCTGCCATTCATGACACCAAGGACAGTAGATACAAGGGCCAGGGGGATTGCCCCATAGCTGGAAGACTGCTTCATGAGCAGAGGGGAGAAGGCAAGTGGAATAGAGAAGGGATCACTAAGAAAATGATGGCTGGAGGAACCAGTCGAAATGGGAGATGCATGCCGAAAGTAGATAATGGAACAAACATGATGACCTCTCAGTGTCTGTGTTGCAAGCTATAATGCCCAGTATAAAAAGAGTATGGGGTGCCCGCCCTGGAGGGGAAAGGTATTTCTCTCTCGCCTGTCCCTTCCTGGGGATGAAGGGCATAGGAACCGCCATATTATGACGACCACAGATGGGATTTTAAGACAAAAACTGCAGCAAAAGGACACGAGGGTGCTCTTGGGAAGGTGGGAGGCACCGGCCCCTCCTGCCGCTGCCAAGATGTGACCCTGTGGCCTCTCCGCAGCTGCACGAGCATGAATCCAGACTCAGCTAAACCACTTTCAACATGGGCAACTACTTGCAGAATGTCTCCAGCTTGAGAACTAAGCCGCGACCCCATGCCCGCCCAGGAGGGGAAAGGTATTTCTCTCTCTTGCCCGTCCATTCCCAGGGATGAAGGGCGTGGGGACCGCCATATTATGATGACCACAGTTGGGGTTTACAAGCTTGCAATGATCCAATATCCAAAAGAAATCTCCCTGGACTTAGTTGTTAAAGTACAGAAATCCAAAACCGCGTGCGACCTCATTTCTCTTCACAACAGGTCTGACTCTAGTGAGGTGCTCCTAACAATAATGATGAGGTTTGTGTTGAAATATTGAATGTAACCAAAGTAAATAGAAAGTAAAGTGAAATTTATCAGTTACAAGGTGGGGTGGGGGGGTGCGGGGGTGGGCGGGATGGGAGGTGTACTGTGTTTTGTTTTGTTTTTTTTGGTGGTGGGATATGGGCACTGGTGAAGGGATGGTTGTTTCAGCATTGTATGACTAAGACTTAAGCCTGTGAAAGCATTGTAATTTTCCACATGGTGATTCAATAAAATAAAATTCTTATTAAAAAAAAGAATATGGGGAATATTGTCTGCCATAGAGGCAGGGGGAGGGTGAAAAAGGGGGGTGTATACCCAGGATATTGGTGGTGGGGAATGTGCACTGGTGGAGGGATGGGTGTTTGATCATTGTGTGATTGTAACCCAAGCATGAAAGCTTGTAACTATCTCATGGTGATTCAATAAAATTTCAAAAAAAAAGAGAGAAAGAAATGAACAAGCTAAATGTCTAAACCATAGAGTCAACAACAGTGAAATTATGAACCCAAACTTTAATAAACAAATTCAAATAGGTGCCTAGAGAGATGGCAGAATGAGTGTGGGCATTGGAGTTGGGGCATTAAATTGGGGTGAGAAAACCTGGGACTCTGGTGGGGGAAAGTTGACTTATTTTAGATAAAATGCTTTTAACTGTTCAGTGTACTGTTAACTGTGGTTTTGTTGTAGATGAACTCAAATGTATTTATAAAGCTTATTATTATTATTATTATTATTATTATTATTATTATTATTAAATAAGCTTCTCCTGCCACAAAAAAAGAAAGAAATGCTGCCATTCATCACTTGGTCAAAAATATTTTTTAAATGTGTTATTGCTATTTAAGCAACTCAGTACTAAACAGATGTTGAAGACACAAATATTTTGTCCCAGCAGAAAATAACCAGTTTTGTTTCAGAGCTTAAATAATCAAATCCTGTTAAACCTTGTAATGTAAAGGTTAACAGGCCAGGCATAAACCACTGACATCTCTCTCAATCCTCTTGGTTTCCATTCTTTTGAAAAAAGTTCAAGCTTGCCTCAGCATGTTTTTGATGTATAATATAGGGCTGGATCTGAAAGGGTCAGTTAGTCAGCCATAATCAAACATGCTTTATATCCTTGTACCTATCTGTACATACTGTTTTGCCAAGTTCCCTGTTGGCAAATATTAAAGTCATGGTAGAGAAGATTGTTGATTTATTGGATATGTGTAATTTCTATCAACAGTCCCCACAGTGTTAAAGAAACAAGATTGTTAATTCAGGTTTTTCAGGATGGATTGCATTCACTCCATCAAATTTACTTTTAAATGGCTTTGCACTGTATCTCATATAAAGCAACTTACTCAGAACTTATCCTAGTCAGGCAAGTATAAATAATATTTCTTTGATTGAAAGATTGATACTTAACTTTAGTTTTAACATATTTCTCTCCACCCTAATTTACATGCCAATCAATCCTATTTTAGAAAGTTGTGGCATAAGCAGTAGAATATGTGTATGGTATGTGTGTAGTCCTGAGTTCAATCTACAGTATTACATGACCCCAGTACCACAAGTTTAGCCCGCACAAAAATAGAAATATCATACTGAAATACCATTTATTTTTTCTTACAATGAGATCATTGCTTCTTATTTTGTTAGTTAATTATATGTGTACAACTGGTTATTAAACAAGAAAACCATTATTTAATATTATCATCATATCATTAATCAACAGTGAAGAATTTCATTTTCAGATAAGGGTGAAAAAGAATATTAGAATGAAGAAACTGAAACTGGAATTAGTTTAGATACATATTTTCCTAATCTGTTGATCAAAAGAGTAGTTGTTGAATTGTAGGACAGGTCAGTATCGGTTCACCTTATCATGCCCAAGTATTTACAGTAGATTTCCACTATTTTGTAAGAGATCATCACTCAAATCCCAACTGTGGGAACCAAGTAAGATTGTTCAGTTATTCATATATTAAGAAAGAACTCCTTGGACTATATCCTAATGTAGAAAACATCAGCATTCACCACTCATTTATCATGTATTTATTAAGTAAGTACCCACGACATATCAGGCACTGCTAGGAAGTTGGATCCATATGAAATCAAGACATAACAGTTTGTCAGGAGATATGCATAAAACACATCATTACACAGCACAAATTATGTTTGTGGCAAAGTAAAATCAGTTCAGCCCAATCTAAGTTCATAAAAACATTATTTTTTCTTTTAATTTTAAATGGGAATTTATGACTGACAAAGAACTAAAACATCTTCTGAACACTCGGTCCAATTTACATGCATGTGGACATGTCATTTAACAAATTTAACCCAAAAAGTGAACAGAGGCCGCAGACTAGGTAGGACATTTGCTGTTTCTCTTTGCTCTTCTGACTTACTTCACTTGATATAAGATCATCCAAGTTGTAGCAAACTGTATTATCTGATCCTTCCTTGCAGCTGAGGTACATTCCATTGTGCACATAGACAAGTTGGGCTGCTACAAGTTGGGCTATTGTGCTGGTCACTGACACTTGTCAACAGTGAATGTAGGTGGACACAGATATTTTTGAATAAAGGTTTTTGTGTCTTGTGTGCAGATCTCAAGCAGGGGCATTGCCAAGCCATATGGTAGCTCTATTCTTAGTGCTTTAGGAATCCCCATAATGTTTGCCATTATGGGGATAGATGAAACAGCACTCTTATAGATATTTACTTACTGGTATTACTTTTTTTTACCATTTTTATTAAAGAATTAGAATTTATAGTACTGTTAATTACACTGTTTATACATCATTTATGCATAGATTACTCCACCAGACATATCAGCAGAGTGCCCTCTTCCCTCTACCAGTGTCTTTTTTTTTTTTTTTTGCTTTTGGGGTCACACCCGGCCAAGCACAGGGGATATTCCTGGCTTTGCACTCAGGAATTACTCCTGGTGGTGCTTGGGGGAACCATATCAGATGCTGGGAATTGAGCCGAGGTTGGCCACATGCAAGGCAAATGACCTACTCGCTGTGCTATAGCTCCAGCCCCTCTACCAGTGTCTTCAGGACTCCTCACAATCAATACATCTTCTGTGTAAGCTAAGTTCCATAAGCAAAATCTCCAGTTCCAATGACTTTGATCATTTGTTGTCCCCTTACTTATATTTGTTCATAACTCACTTATGAAATCCATCTTTAAAAAATTATCATTGAAGTTTCTGAAACTCCAAGAAAATTGCAAATTCAATGATAAATTTATTTTAAAAATTCAAAAACTGAATCCATATTTCTCTTTTGACAGGCATATGCATTTAAAAATAATAGGATAAATAATCCAGTGCCAATACATTTTTAAAGAAACATGAAATAGATAAATCCTACAAATAAATATATAATTTAGTAAGAATGAGGAGCAGATAAGAAAATTTTAAGTGAAAATTTGAATAGACATATAAAAGAATGAAAGTGTGTTTTATCCTAAAGAGGGAATGTGAGCTTTATGTTAGAAAATGTGTCATGAGTAATATTTTAAGACCCTAGTTAAGACTCAGAATTAGTATCTGTAATAAAAATATTGTAGCAAAAAATCTATATTGATGCAAAAGAATCACCTGAACCACATAGAACATTCAATAACATTCAATATAAACAAAAGAGTAATTCATTGTTTAATAGTATAAAATCCCTTAGCAAGTTATGAATAAACAAATATTTGCTAACCTAGTACAAAGCAACCATAAGCGTCGTGAGTGAGTGCCACTCAGAGGCAAAGTGCTTGGAAGCTTTTCTTGTATTTGAAAGCAGGTCCTTTAAGCCTTCTTGCAAAGCTATATGCAAGGTTATGAATTCCCTAAGCTTTCCCATCCAAGAACCTTTGTATCACTCATCCAAAGCTGAATGATGATCTAGCTTAACGGAGTAATTTTGAGGAGGTATTTATTTTATTATCTTTAAAAAAACCCCCTACATGCTACCATTCTCTTCTGGCTCGTAGAGTTTCATCTGATAGAAATGCATAAATGCTATGAACTTTTCTTTGTGTCTATTTTACTCTTTTGGTCTTGTTGCTTTCAGTACTCTACTTCTATCTTTGGCTCTTGTCATTCTGATTATAATCATGTGTCTTATAGTTGTTTTATGTGGGTGTATTTTTCCCCCACTATATTTAAACACTGTGGCTTACAAAGTTGTTCATGATTATTTATTCCAGACGTTCAATATTCTAACGCCAATCTCACCACCACTGTCACTTTCCCTCCACCATTGTCTCAATTTTTTCAACCACCGCTCAAGCCTGTACCCATAGCAGGCCTTCAGTAGTTTATTTTGTATTGCTTGTTACCACTAACTGACTAACAAAATGATCAAAAGATATCTCTGTAGAAGAAAATTCACAAGGCTATGCTGACTGTGAATCTCTGAAATTAGGATATCTCTGATGAGGATGTGCCTGGGTGTTCTTTTCCTCTTATTTGTTTTTACCCGGTGACATGATGTATAAGTAGACTGTTAGGTGTGTTGAGTACAGCTACTCAGACCTTACACAGGTGGGATTGCTGAGATGGTGGAGTTTGAGTGTGGAGGCTGACTGGAAAGAAGAGAAATGTGGTTTTGGTTCCTTTAAAGCTGTAATGTGAATTTCCCTGAAAGAGCCGATGAATACACAGAGGGCCTGGGATATGGAGTGGCCAGGTGTGAAGAACATTTAATTTTTCTATTTCACTTATTTCAACTCTACTTTTTACTATTTTTATGATTTTCTCATTGTGATACACAGTGGGTAGGGCTTTTGCCTTGCACACGGTCGACCTGCGTTCAATTTTTCTGCCCCTCTTGGAGAGCCCAGCAAGCTAACGAGAGTATCCCGCCTGCACAGCAGAGTCTGGCAAGCTACTCATGGTGTATTTGATATGCCAAAAACAGTAACTACAAGTCTCACAATGGAGATGTTACTGGTTCCCTCTCGAGCAAATCAATGAGCAACAAGATGACAGTGACAGTGACATCACGATGACTTTTGATTCTGTTTGTTCCTTTTTTCCTACTTCCCTCCAGTATAAGGTTCCAATGCTGTAGATGTTTCTTGTTAATAGATGCCCACCAAAGCAATGAACTTACTTTAAATACTACTTTGGCTGCATCCTATAGAATCTAATCATTCTTTTGTTTTTGCTTTTGGAATCTGAGCATCAATTACTAAGGGAGGCCAACTAGCAGCAGTACTTGGGGGCTACTCTTAGCTCTTTGCTCTGGGATACTCCCAACAATGAGTGGGGGAACATGAGCTTTCACCCATAAAATGTGTTTTTGCAATATGCAAAGCAAATTCTATCAACCCTGTCCTATCCCATAGCTTTTTAAAGAGTGTCACGAATCACGAATTTGCTCAATCTCAAATTTGCTACTTTTGAGGTCTCTCTAGTTGAAACCAAATATAGAAAATCATGACAATTCAGTTCTAATATTTATTTTTGTCCATTTCATCTTCCCTTAGGCAAATCATATATACCATCATCTCTGACAAACATAAATTCAATGACTCTCACAGAAATCTAAATTTGTACCCAATTCAGCAATACATTTTAAAGAATAACATATCATAACCCAGTTGGAGTCGTTTCAGATATAAACACGGTTTAGCATATGCAATTCAGTAACTGTAATGCTTAGTATAATGCTTGCTCAAAGTCAATCATTCTAGCTTAAAGTTGATGTTATAATATGTTGAATTGAGTGAATTTAAAAAATAAATGCATGGTTAGGACTAAGTGATAGTACAGTGGGTATGGTGTCTGCCTTGCACGCAGGAATCCAGGTTTGATCCCTGGAATCCCATATGGTCCCCTGAGTACTGCCAAGAGTAATTCCTGAGTGTAGAGCCAGGAGTAAATAGAGTAAATAGAATAAAACTTTATTGATGGCCGCCAATCATGAGCTTTTCAAAAGAAGTGTGTAATAGGGATTTGCATGCCCTATATTTATTAAAAGGATTATAACTAAAATCGTAAAACTTAAAAAATTACAAGAAACTTAAGTTTGGATGTTATCAGTGACTTGTGGCTAACTGTGTTTGTCCCATGGTCACAATATTTCAGTAAGAAAAAATACAAAATGAAATGACAAGAGTTTTTATGATAATTGTAAAAGAAAAAGAGGCTTTATTTGCATAAGCTGTCAACTTATACCATGTAATAGCTTTTACAAGTAGAGGATTGACATTAGTTTTGTAAGACACCAACATGTATATAGAATGAATACAATTAAATTTAAAGCAAATGATTATCATGAGATGATATTTGTACTGAAAGTGGAATTTGATTGTTTTCTGAATCAATGCCAATGGAATATTTTCCATACTATTGTTAACAGAATATACCAATGTATAAAAGTTTTATATTTGAAAAGTTTAGTATTAACCATAAAAATATCATTGCATAATTAGAACTTTCTTTCTTTTTCAGCCATCACTTGTATCACTTGTCATCCCGTTGATTTTTTATTTGCTCGAGCAGGCGCCAGTAGTAATGTCTCCATTTGTCCCTGTCACGTGCTAATGTAGCCCAATGGAATCTGCTCCCTCCAGGAACACTATGAGCCTCAACCATTTGTTCAGGGTTTTGACGAAGAAGTCTGACCATCTCTTAGGTTGGCGGCCACGCTGTCTTTTGACATTCCGTAGAATCCAGTCAGTAACAGCTCTAGTCCAGCGGTTGTCTCCAAATCGCATTATGTGTCCAGTCCATCTGATTTTCTAAGCCTTGGCAAATGAGGCAGCGTCCCTGATTCTCAAATGTCACGTTTCACTCAAGTGAGAGAAGGGATCCGGAGTTCTGACCTCTGTTGACAAATGAGAATTGAGAATTTTCAGCCATACCACAAGGAAAATAAAGACAACCAATTACAGACTGAAGCTTAAGGATCCTAAAACTTTCTAGATAAGTAATGTGGAAGTACTTAGTAAGTTTCCATATCTCTAAAATGTTGTGAACATTTATTATTTTAAGAACATTTATTATTTTAAGAAAAATGAAATCTTATAAGATCAATTGTAACAGGGAAAAACCAACCAATTAGTTCTAGAAAGTCATAGCAAATTGTTTTTAATGTATATCTCTGATACAAACAAGACCAAACATGCCTCTTCTCCAGGATGGTTTTCTCTTTGAATGAAAAGAAATTAAGCTTCTATGCTAGATAAATGGTGAGAAATATGTAGAATAAGAATGCTGGTCAACCCACTCTTACCCTGATAATAAAAATAGCTAGGAATATCATACATAGAAAGAAATATATACACCAACATCTTTGACAAACATAAATTCAATAATTCTTAATGGAATCTGAATTTGTACCAAATTCAGCAATACATTCAAAGGATAACATATCATAATTCCAGGGATATTGTAGGATAGCATGCAGTTTATCCTTTTAGGCTTGCCTTAGGGAACATAGTTTACCTTAAAGCAGTGTCCTTTCTGTGTGGACACAGGAAGACAATATTGTGCTTGTAACTTGGGAGTTGATTGACTCCAATAATATTCACTCCTGGGCATCTGCTTTCTTAACTCAAGTTGCCCTCAGTTCCTTGCACCCCAAAAGCAGAATCCCGACGAGGGTCAGGATGAATCCAGGGCAAGTGGTGAATTATGTGCTACCCTGGCATTGAGATAGGCCAGGCCAAAGTGCCACAATATTCAACTATAAGTTGAGGGCATGACCATGGACAATGCTGTCATATTCCAAAAGTAATGACGAGATTAGGATCCTGCTGGGGTTAGGAAGACTAACCTGGCCTGAGGACTGTGGTCTGGATTATATAGTGAATGTTCTCAGGAAGAACAAAACTTTACGGTTATATCTCTTACTGTGCTCATACAGAATGACATTCCTAGAAATATTAGAAGTAGATTTACTATAACTATTTAAGTAGATTACTAGCTCATAGCCTGATACACCCTTGTTTGGACCCTACCCTTGAGTGGATCTCCTTAGATGAGATTTCCTTAGATGAGATTTTGTTAATCTCCTCAAGAAATGGTCTTACCCTTCTTTGTTGATTTGTTGATGTTAAACCCACCTTTGTGCTACCGCCCTATGTAATTTGCTATATAAACTGAGACTGGGGGGCACTGGAGGGGGAGAAAGAAGCCAAGGGAGACAGAGGAAGGAGACAGAAGAGGGAGACAGATGAAGAAGACAGAGAGATAGAAGAGACAGAGAGCAGCGGGAGAGATAGAGCCTCGGCGGGCCTTTTCTCTTTGGTGTTTTTACACAGATATAAACATGGTTCAGCACATGCAATTAAACAACTATAATGCTTATTATAATGTGTAGGATAACATAGCCACAGGTAGTTTAGGTTTATTGTGTTATTCCCATCACAGTGCTCCCATTCCTCTGTGTTTATTTGTAGCTTCTTTCTTAGTGTTCTGTTGACTCGTAAATATTGAGTCTTTGGCATAGTTTATTCATATCCATGTTCTTTTAGTATGGACACAGGAAGACTTAGCAAATGCTATGCTTTTTTAACCTGGGAGTCATTCGACTCTACATGATAGTTTCTTCCTGGGCATCTGTTCTTTCAACCTAAGTCAGCTGCTCTTACTTCCTAGCACCGCCAAAAGCAGGGTCCTGACGAGGGATGAGATGGACCCAGGGCAAGCGGTGTGTTGTGTGCTACCCTGGCATCGAGATGGGCCTGGCCAAAGTGCCTAATGCTTAACTATAAGTTAAGAGCTTGGTCATGGACAAATGCTGTCATGATCCAAATAGTGATAACTAGATTCGGACCCTGCTAGGGTTAGGAATTATTAATCTGGCCTGAGTGCTGTAGTCTGGGTCTGTGGCAAGATGTTGCCAGGAGAGCTGCCTTGCAAGCCTCAAGGTATCTCTTGCTATGTCCATACAAAAATAACAAGTATTAAGATGTGAATAAGTTCTTGGACTAAGGAAAGGAGAAAAACCTTTAGCGGTATTATGCCTGCTGACAGTCCAGAAGAGCTTTGGAATGCCCTTAGGTGTGTTCCCTTTGAACCTGATGGCCCTCAGGAAGGGCTTTCTTATGTTGATTTTGCTACCTGGCTGTGTGTAGCCTAGAGGGCAAGGTGGGAGAGACTGTGTGAAAGAGAATCCAGAGCTGTGGTAGATCCTGAGAGAGGACAGAGCCAGGAGTGTGGGAGGTGAGAAAGATGGAAGATTGAATAAATGGTAACTAATCAGCAATCAGCTTGGTCCTCTCATTCTTCCTTCGCCTGCCTGTCCTTGGGTTTGGGATTAGGATCCATCCCAATCCAGCCCATACACAGTGGTTCCAGAGCACTGAACTCGGGCTGTGAGACAGAGCCCCCTGGAGAGCCCGAGAGTGCACACGCCCGTCGGCATATTTAGTTTTTTACAATGAACATGTTATAATTCTGTTATAAAGTTATATAAATTAAAACATCAGGAAAATAGAAAATGAAAGCCATATGATCATATCAATAGTCATAAAAATCTTTCACAGAATTGAACATGTTTATAATAAAAACTCTCAATGGAAAATATGAATCAAAGATACATCTTTAAATATAATAATGATCATATATGATTAATGCACAGGTAGTGCTATAAATTGAATAAGATTTACTTATTCAATGATCTTAAATAGAACAGGACATTGGCTTTCATGAGTGTTCATTAATATGTTATTGAGCATACTAATTCACAGAAATTAGTTGAGAAGAAAAACATGTGGGAAACAAATTTGAAAGAATTCAAATGATAACTATTTAGAGAGGACCTAATAATATGTATCTATTTAGGAAACTCTAAAGACTTCACTAAAACACTATTAGAAATAATAACCAGTACAGTAAAGTGGCAAGTGATAGGATCAACATTCAAAAGTTATTTGAATTTCTCTACTCATATAATAAACGAGATGAGGAATAAATCAACAAAACAATTTTATATAAAGCAATTAAAATTAACTTAAGTGAGTGAGATGTAAGACTTCTACACTGACATCTCTAAGTCACTATTAAAAGAGATATTGAAGACACAGGGAATGAAAAAGTATTTCAAGTACATGGAATAGAAGAAGTGGTGTTTTTCAATGACTATCCTGCCCAAAGCATTATATAGATCAATGTAATACACATCAAAATTGCAACAGCATTGTCCAAAAAGTAGAAAAATATTACTGAAAAATTTATAGAAATATAACATCCTCAATGGCAAGAGAAATCTTGATTGAAATAGAACAGAGATAACATGTTCCCCAACTTTATACTTCATAGCTATAGTACTTTAACAGCATGTTATTGCGATAAATTTTTACAGATAATGGAATAGCTTTGAGAGCTCAGAAATAATTACTTGTATATATGGACAGTTAACTTATGGCACAGGACCAAAGAGTATGAAATAGTGAAAGGAAAGTCTCTTCAACCAGTGGTGCTGGGAAAATTGTATAGCCAGATGGAAAAGAATCAAATTGAATTACTATGTTATAGACTTCACAAAGTAAACTTATGACGTATTATAGACTGCAATTTTAGACTCAAAATTATGTTACTTTGGATAAATTATAAACTAATCACTCAATGTTCTTGTCTTCAGGGTTGTCTTCTGGGATTTGATTGAATCGGCAAGGGAAAATAACCAGAAGTCAACAAAAGTGACTATATCATACAAACTACATAAGTAGGATATACAGTGCAAAATAAACTATATTTTAAGCAAAAGACATCTCAGTGGAGGGGATAAAAGGGCATATATCATATATCTTGAGAAGGGCTAATGCACAAGATATATATACAACTAACGAAACTAAACAATAAGGACCAAAGAGATCTTCTCCAAAGGTAGAACAACTCCTGCTAGTAAGTTTGTGGTGAAAAGCACACTGTCATACATAGCAGTGGGGATGTTTCATAGTTCAGCCCTTATGGGAAGCATTACGGAGGTTCCTAAAAAACCTAAGAATAGAGCTACCATCTGGTCTGGCAATGCTTCTGCATGTTAGCTACCCACAAGATGTAAAAGCATCAACTCAAAAATCGTTGTGGATATATGTATTCACTGTGGCACTGCGGCACTTAGCCAGGTCACGGAAACAACCCAGGTGTCCAAAGACAAAAGAGTGGATGGAACGGTTTTTATGCACAATGGAATATTACTCAGTCACAAGGAATGGTGAAACCATGCCATTCAATGTGACTTCACGGTGGAAGTTGAGTTCTGGAGGTTTTTGGCTGCCGGGGCTAGGGCCCTTGAGGTGGGGAGGGGCCTTACCCATCCTGCTCTGGGGTGCCTCAAATGAAACAGCCTCGAGGCATGACTATGGCAGTGCTGTTTTATGCTCTTTTCTGAGAGAAGAATAATGAGTCTCTGGATCATGGTTGCTGATGAAATTATCTTGCTTCCGTGAGAGGTGGCTTGGGGCAGTGACTGCTGAGTTGCTGGAAACAGGGAGACATGAGGGAGGGTCACCCATTCCTGGGTCCATTGAACCTGGAGTTTTCAGTCACAAGTCCTGCATACCTGGGTTTTCTACAGATTCACTCGCAGCCGAAAACCTCCAGAACTCAACTGCCACCATCCTCATGGCCACTCTCCACATGCTCCAACCAAGCCTAGATGTTTTCTTAAGGAGAATAACTTCCTCCTCATCATCACACAACTTATTTATCTATTACCCTATAAGAATCTGTGCTCCTGAGATGAACCGGGAGCCATGCCACGAGAAGCAAACCCTCCGCGCCTATTGACTGTGATCCTGAGGTCTCCTAACCCATTTTGGCACCAGAGCGGATGCTTGAGCCATGCATTTTGACTGTGAACTGAGCTACAACCTCGTGCAGCCCGGGGAGGGATTTTTTTCCCTCTCCACCCCATTTTTCTGAGCGAAAATGGCGGCAGCAGCCACGCGGTGAGAGCCACCCTCTAAGACCCCTCCACCAGGAGGTAGGACTTTCTTTAGTGACGTAGCCTGTAGGTGGTCCTGGGAGGGGGGGCGTTCCCGGCGCGCCTTCCGCCCAGAGATGAACCGGGATCCGCGCCACGAAAAGCAAACCCTCCGCGCCTATATTGACTGTGATCCTGAGGTCTCCTAACCCATTTTGGCACCAGAGCAGATTCTTGCAGCCATCCATTTTGACTGTGAACTGAGCTAAAATATTAGAAGCCAAAGCCGCTATTGCGGCCGCGCGGACTCAAAGTCTTCACTCTTAGCAATGAAGAGAAATTATTAGATGATGCCTATTCAGCAGGCCTGGTTGTTGGGGAAAATTTCCAATCAATAATAGTGAGTTCTGTATGGAAATATGGAATGTACTCAATATATATAGAGAATAATGGGAATATCATTAGCTACTTAGATGGGGGGTGGGGTGGGAGGGGGGTGTATTGGGGTTCTTGGTGGTGGAACGGGTGCACTGGTGAAGGGATGGTGGTTTAATCAGTATTTGACTGTGACTTAAACCTGAAAGCTTTGTATTTTTTTTCTTGTTTTCACGGTGGTTCAATAAAATATTTCTTTAAAAAAAAAAAATCTTTGCTCCTTCTGAAAGTCAGAGGCCCAATCTTGCCACTGTGCTGCCTGCAGGCAGTGCACACAGCATGGAGGGAGGTTCCCAGGGCCCACAGTACAGAGAACAGAGTCCAGCATTCATGGTCCAGCTGGGCCCTGCCACAGGAGAACTGGGCAAAGACAAGCCATCTGCAATCTTAGAGTGTTACTGGAAGAAGCCTGGAGAATAATAGCCTTTCTTCCCTGAGGCTTTGTGAGCCTTGGTTAAGTTAAAATCTAAAATTACTTCACAGATTACACAAATCTTTGAGGAAGTTCTGTGTGCCCTCCCCATGATAAAAATGTGGCTTTTCTGGGGCCTGAGAGATGAGTGCATTGGCCTTGTGAGCCACCTCTGTTCAATTCTCAGCAACCGAATCGAGGAGTAACCCCTGAGCACAGCTGGGTGTGGCCCAGAACAACAAACAAACCAACAATCTGTTGGAATGGGCCTGAGCTCCTGGAGATGGTGACCAGTGGCTGAGCGCAGGTCTGGGGACTGAATGTGAAGTGCAGTAACTGAGCATGAAGAACACCTCATGTCTCCCCAACCTGAGAAGGGCCCAGGCTTGTGTCTCTAGGCTGGCACCTTGATGCCTGATGGTAGTTAGCAAGTTAACTGGTAACTTGATTGATGATAAAGGAGAAAATGTGTTATGTGATTTACTGTAATAGAATAATTGTCTTTATCATCAGTAGGAAGTTGTCTTCGTGATCATGGAAGGTATGTAACCACTGATGATGTGGAATAAAGACACTGCATGCTGGATGTGTATTCATCTGTCCCTTCCTGAGCACAGTGTTGTCCCAGTTTCAAGTCTTCTTCGGAAGCAGCAACAAACAAAATGTGGCATTTCTACTTCTAGGGTGAATTGAGTAACTTGAAAAAATGTGTTTCTGTTTTCTATTTTTAATTTTGTTTCAAGGGCTTATGTTTCAATGTTAGGTTTCTGCCATGTTAAAAGCTGAGCTGCCACAGAAAGAAAAACACAAGAAAAGGAATGATAATATCTTTCCATCCCTTGGGTTTGGACAAGACACTGCAATCCACCCACTCCCAGACAAATTTCAAAGGCATGACTCATGAAGCCACAGTTAGACATTCTGAACTTTAGAAACTTCTATTAAACAGACTTGCTCTCTAAATGGAGTTCTTCTCCAGCTGCCGCAGAAAAGTCAGTTTTCTCAGGAAATGTATAGTACTGACGTTCTCTTATATAATAGTTCTCCTCCGTAGAGTAATTGTCTTCTGCAAATATCATCTACGGAGTTTTAAAAATATCTCATAGCGATATTAAACGTATTATGCTCAAGCTACATAGAAATGTAACTTAGATGTTTCAGTTTAAAGGAAGTTTAAGGGACAGACGCTGTATTTTCAGAAGTCCAGGAAGCAGACCTTCAGATCTGCATTTAATTTCCATATCGCAAATATCAAATGCTATAAAGATTATTTGCTTGGCCCATCATTTCTAATCCCAGTGAGTGTTTTGTGCTCTCTTCACTCAACTAAGCCTTTATTCTCTTTACACTTAGAGTATTTTAAACAAATCTACCTAGGTTCACAGCAAATACTCCTCAGATCCAGGCAGCTGACTTCTTGTTCATCCAGATGGAAATTAAACTGAAATGCGCATATTGCAAGCACCTGCTACAACCTCTTAAAAATGCAAAACCTTAACCAGGCGAGGGAAAACAGTTTTGAATAGGAAAAAGCTGCCCATGAAACTTAAGAATCTTTAATTCTCTGGATTGTCCACCGTCAAATCATTGGCTAAGTTTAAATTTCTTGAAGTTCTTTTGAATCTGGCTATTGCGTGTGGAATTTAGAGCTGTTTCTTTTCACATTTTGCTTGTTTTTAGTCTCTCCAAAAGACTCCCGGTTACGTATCAGATTAAGAGAAAATGTTAGAATTTGCATGTTTGGCTTTGAGCTTAAATATGATTTTAGTTATAAAAATTGTGCAGCTGCCCCTCCCCTTTTTATCTTATATTTTGATGCTTGTTTTCTGCGGTTTCATGACCCTCCACATTTATATGAATGTATAAAAATACAAAATATAAAATATAATAGAATTGTTTATATATTTGCCAGCAGCACAGCAGTCATTCTCCACATGTCTGTACATTGTATTTGCAAGTTATTTTGGTTCATTCAGTTATTAAAAGTTGTCTCTATCCAATGCTATTATTATGTATATAGAAAATTTGTGATGTGTGGTACAAAGCTCAACACTCTCTTTTAAGGTTACACTTGCATTAATCTTGAACGTAAAAGCAAAATTGATTGCTTCAGGACCTTTTCAAAATCAGAGATAACTATATACTCAAAATGACATTGATAATTTTACTTAGTAATCAATGTTCTTGAAGGCATTAAAAACAAAGCTGAAAGTGTTAAAACTGTCCAACTATTCTTTATTCAAGACAGTGGTAATGGGATGCTGAGAATTGAACCTGGGTTGGCTGCGTGCAAGGCAAATGTCCTACCCACTGTGCTATCACTCCAGCCCCACATTGACTTTCATAAGTGAGGTTCTTGACAGTACCTTCCTGTCTCTGCCTCTGCCTTTACATATTTCTCCCTTTACTTTCATGAAATATTTTTTTTAAAAAAGAGACCTGGGTACCCTCGGCGCCATCTTGCCACATTCAACAGAGAAGAGGCCAGACATTCTGGTGAGCAACGCGACTGGAGAAATGCTCCAGTCCCGAAACCGGGCCAACAACACCGGGGATCCAGACGGAGGAGGTACAGCCAGCACACCTTCTCCAGATGGAGCCCTGGCGACACTGAGCAGCAACTAACACGGCTCCGGCTTGCGGGACTGGCACACATCCCGCAAGGTTTTTAAAAAAGCTGAAAACATACAATCTTTTAATGGAAAACCAATTATCAAATGTTTCCTTAGTAGGACTGTCTTTCTTGGGGGGGAAACTCCAACAACAATAGTGAGTTTTGTTTTGCAATATGGAACGTAATCAAGGTAAAGAGAAAATGAAGTGAAATTCATCAGTTATACAGTTGGGGGTGGGGACCAGGGACGGGGGGTATACTGGGGATTTTGGTAGTTGAATATGGGCACTGGTGAAGGGATGGTGTTTGAATATTGTATAACTGAGACATAAACCTGAAAACTTTGTAACTTTCCGCATGGTGATAAAATAAAAAATTTTTTTAAAAAAGAGACCTGGGTCAATATCTATCTTTGCCTCTGTCAAGCTAGTTTATATAAAGTTTCCCAAACTGCCTCCCAAAGTTAGTACCTAGGGTACCAGCTTGGGGCTGTTGATCTTTTGACATCCTTAGCATGCCCTTGAAGCCTCTCCTCCCAAGGCATCCAAACATGCTCTGGGTCTGGAATTCTGAATCTCATGGTTTTCTGGTCTCAGCTCTGTCTGAAAAGTTTTTATGAATTTGAACTGGTTTAGATATCAGATAATGTTTTCTGGAACACACATTAGCAGTCACCTTTCCCCACAGTTCCTTTTCTCTCTCTGCCTGCAACATCTATGATTAACTTCACATTCTTATCCCTGTGATCCTTACAGATGCCTTTTCTAAAAAAGTTTCTCTACTGTTTTCCCAAAACTCTTAATCTTCCTATCTCCTTTTTAATCACTGGATTTAAGGCTCATTTAAAATCCTTCCTTTAGCTCTTAGCCTTGGGCAATATTTTTACTTATTCATTCCTTAAGCTTTCTTCTTCTTCAGAATTATTATTTTTTTTCCCTTGATTTGCTTTCTGCCTCTTAAATTCCTGCCCCTGCCTCTTCTGCATCTGTTTTAGTTTGATAGTTGTCAAATTGTTTTTCAAATTACAAGCAGCAACAAAGCAGGAAACTATCCTTTGTCTTTCTAGTTAAGACTTTATAGAAAATTTTAAACCATCAACATGTGACGTAGGTGATCTCCTTTTACTGCTGAAAAAGAGGGTTGAGGGACAAGGTAATAGTTGGAGAAGGGTCTTAGTTGCAATAAGCATAAGACTGGAAGATGATGGATTCTTGACCTAGAGTATCATCATACCTGCATATTATTGAAGAGTCTTAACTTGGGAAAATAACCAGGAAGTTTATTTTTAGAAAGAGCAGGTTGTACTTTCATGGGCAACTGAGTGGTCAATAAATTTCCCAAGGCTGTTCCTCTAAGTCATTTCTGTTTAACATTTTTAAGCCTAAATACTATGTTCCAATATAGGATTTAAGGGGAAGGACACAATAAGGGAAATATTTTTTACATTTTCAACAGCCCCAAATAAGGGAAGTTTGGTGGTTTTGTGTATTGGGGGAATAGGGTACTGGGAGTCATGGCTTCCAAGTGTGGCTCAATTTTGCTATTATAACAGAGGTTTGGGTATTAATCTGGTGCTATTATCCTCAGTAAGGAAATGCCCAGACTGAAAAAAAATTACAGTGGAAAGTAAACATCATACTGATACAAGGAAATGAAAGGTGGGGTTCCAGGTGAACTAGCTAATTTGTCCTTTAAAATCTTGCCTGCAGAAAAGGCCCCCAATAAAAATAGATAATAGGATGACTGGGGATGGCAGATAGCAGGAAATGAAAGGAATCCACCAGCCAGGCCTTTCTCTCTTTGCACCCTCACCTATGAACAGACGGATGACAGGACCACAGGGATGGCACCTGCATGCCTATGGCCACAGCCTTAGTCAAGGGAATCCAAGGGGCAGGGAGCCACTGGGTTAGTCTTAGAGAGGCCCAGTGACAGGTACAGAGCAACAGGAATCAGCAAAGGACACGGATGACAGAGGTTCAAGCACACTAGGAAAGCAAACAGAGAATAGCATAGAAACAGACTGAGCAGTCGTTTGCTAGAGGAGAGCAGGCAAGGGCAAGACAGAACATCAAATACTGGATCTGGCATTGAGAAATAGGGTGAATGATATGGTACACAGGTAAAAATAAAAGGCCTAGATATTAGGGAGGGACCCAGATTTATTTATTTGAAGTCTTTCATACAATCCTCAAGAACCCATGAGTTCAGGGTTAAATTCACTTCCACTCTAATAGTATGAAGAACAGAATACATCAGTTGACTATCAAAAACAATCTTTGGCTAACAAAAATTCATTTGTAGTAAATAATCAAAGCACTCATTTATACCGGTCTAATCATAAGTGGTTCTGACATTTGGTCAGTTAATGAATAGCCAATAAATAAAAGTCAAATAAAATGCAATAAAAATAGAACATTTTCCCTTTTAATATTAGATTTCCATCCAAAGAACAGTTTATTAATCCAAAATTTATATAATGTATATATGACATGTACAAAAGTTTTTATTGATTTCTCAATTTATTTCTCTTAATCTCTGGACATACTTTTTATATGGAATAAAATGAGAACCCTGTATATCTAACTCTTCTCTTTATAGAAATGTCTCAATCACTCTAAAAAGCTATTGAGTTTAAGGAGAAACAAAAACACACACCATTACTAAAGAAACAGCAATCTCATTTATGTTTGAAGCCTGTGAACATTGACAATGCTTTGTTAAAGCATTTGGGATTGGGATGTCTATTGAGTATTTGTTTTATTTTAAGATATGTTTGTCATTTCCTCTACAGGAGCAGTGTTGAAACACACCCAGCAAAGTTTAGGGACTATTCCTGACTCCAACTGTTTCCTCATTGCACTTCGGGGACATTGTGATGTGGAGGATTGATCCTGGGCATCTTACCTACTATAGTATCTCTCCAGCCCCACTTTCATTAGATGTTAATTATCTAATTATTTTTAGTCAGTCCATTAACATAGTTACAAAACTATATCATCAGAAGATTTTTTAAAATGAAATTTAGTTTTTAGGACAATTTGAGATTTACAGAAAATTAAGGTAGAAAGATTAGAAGGTTTCTATTTTCCCCTGACCTCAATTTTCTTTAATTGATGTAGTGCATTTGTTATTACTAGTGAGTGAATATTCATATATCCAGTAATCAATATCCCTGGGTAGATTAAGTTTCACTCTTGTTGTATACAGTTTAATGGATTTTCCAAATGCATAATTTCATGTATATACCACTACGGAATCATATAGAATAGTTTCCCTGCCCTACATATGCTTTGTTCTCCACATTATTCTTGTCCTCTCTTTGTTCCTCTAACTTATAGAGATAATTTTTATTTTCCTTAGAGTTTAACTTTTTTTCAGTACATTGTATAGTGAGGATTATATGGAATATATATGAGTACTCATACCTATTGGATTTATGAATAAATATCTATAGCTCAGTGATTGTCTTTTAGCACAGCAGATAAGGTGTTTGCCTTGCATGTGGCTGACCCGGGTTCAATTCCTCTGCCCCTCTCGGACAGCCTGGTAAGCTACCTGTGGGGTATTCGATATGCCAAAAACAGTAAAAACAGTAACAACAAATCTCACAATGTAGACATTACTGGTGCCTACTGGAGCAAATCGATGAGCAACTGGATGAAAGTGATACAGTGATTCTTTTGTTATCAAAAGGTTTGCAAAAAAATGGGTTTACAAAGAAAGAAAAATAATTGTGAAAGCACAAATCATTAAAGATAGCAGAACTTGAACATGAAATGTCATCAAACTTGAAAAAGACATGGAAGTACATATTACTAAGTTTGATAACATTTCCTTTAATATTTATATGTAATTTCATTGCATAGATGTACAGCAGTTAATTCAATGCTTCAAAGACATCTTCTTTGCTCTAATTTTTGCCAAATAGCCAATTAAGTTGCTATAAGTATTTGTAGGGAGGATTTTGTGTGCAAATAATTTCCCAGCTCACATGAGGAAGTATCTAGGAATAGTCACTGGATTATATCATAGACAATGCTTGAGTTCATATGAAACAAACTCTCTTCCAAAGGATGTATGTATTAGTAATGAATGAGTGCTCATGTCTGTTGCAGTTATGAATAAATACCTATTGCTCAATGATTGTCATTCAATGAGTTTATGCTATTTTTTTTATCATCAAGAGGTTTGGAAGAAATAGGTTTATAAAGGAAAAATATCACTGTGATAGCACAAATTATTAAAAATAGTAGAACATGAAATATTTGGTAGCTAAACTGACATTTGTTTTTTCTTTGAGGGGTCACACTCGGTGATGCACAGGAGTTACTCCTTGCTCATGCACTCAGGAATTATGCCTGGCGGTGCTCAGGGGACCATATGGGATGCTGGGAATCAAACCCGGGTTGGCTGTGTGCAAGGCAACCGCCTTACTCGCTGTGCTATCACTCTAGCCCCTAAACTGACATTTGAAACTCTAAAATTACACTCCTTTTTATATAAATAATTTCTTGGTTTTCCTTAAACCTAGAAAACAGTCTGATCTATTGACATTAGTACATATTTTTTATCCTTCTCCAATTTTATTTTTTCAAATGTGTTGAAGTAAAATTTGTTACAATCACCAAAGTGACAGTTTAATTTTCTCTATTTATAGGATAACATAAAGATGAATATGTATAGCATGTTCAAGGATAAAAGAGACTTTCGTAACATGAAATTACTAATCCTAATCTGATCTTTCTGGTACAAATGTAAGAATTTACTCATCAAATCATCTGCTTAACTTCCTTAGATCACATAGTAACAGATACTAAGTCACTGAAGAGAAGTTTCTACCTTCTTTAAGATTTCTTACTCACAAAAGGAAATGAAAAGCATCAGAAAGAAGCCCTACACACAAGTCTGTTAGTTGTTATGTTTGGATACTACTTAAACTACAACAGTAGAATGAAAGAAAGATAACATTTTTCTTTATATTATAGATTAAATCAACTATTGCCTCAAAGTTTATGCCTTGAGAATAGTTCAAAAAGATTACATTTTCTGTACTTTTCCCCATTTATTCTTGGGTCACATCAAAATACAACACTTAAGAAATCTAGTGAGATGGGAAAGGAGACCACATTGCTATGAATTCCAATAATCCCAATTATTGATGACCAGCTCAGAAGTGACAACCTTCATTGAAGTTCTATATGATATCAATAGGGGCTGATTACTCTCATGACTTATGAAGTCAGTTAACCACTCTGAGATGATGTAAACATCGAAGTGTTTGAACTGATTCAAATCTGAAGCTGTTGTCTTTCTGTCAAGACTGAGAATTCCAATTATTTCTTTCAATCAGGTAAATTTCCAAGTATACATGTACTATTTGCTTGTGTTTATGTACTTGCATGAATTTATATAAAATTATAATATTTGAAGAAAATGACTTTTTTACAATGGGCATCATATAAAGATTTTAGGACTTGAGATAAATCCCTTCAAATCAATAAATATAATTCATACAAATCAATCAATAAATAAATGAAACAATGTCACTACAAATGAGCCCCAAAATTGAACTAGCAGGCCAAGAAAGAATACAGCAAATGTTCAGTGTCTTTGTAAAAAAGATGCTGAACTTTATTAGACACTGAAGAATGACAAACTTAAAATCCAATATAAAGGAACAGAGAGTACAGAAGATGCTTGCCTTGCACACAGTCAACACAGGTTTGATCTCTGGTAACATAGACGGTTTTCCAAACCCTACCAAGAGTAATTCCTGAGCATAGAGCCAGGAGTAAGTCCTGAGCACGTTGAGTGTGGCACCCAAATCAAACAAAATAAATGCAAGGTAGAGGCTGGAGTGATAGCACAGCTGGTAGGGCATTTGCCTTGCACGTGGCTAACCCGGGTTCGATTCCCAGCATCCCATATGGTCCCCTGAGCACCACCAGGAGTAATTCCTGAGTGCAGAGCCAGGAGTAACCCCTGTGCATTGCTGGATGTGACCCAAAAAGCAAAAAAAATATCCAAGGTAATACTGCCAATATTAGAACTGTTCAAGTGAAGAAATGATAATAGCAGATTTTGATAAAGATAATACCATACATCATTTGTAAACAGTCCTAAAATATATATTATCAAGTTGAAGTACAACATGTTTCCCTAAGTGCTATCATATTCATATCATAATTTGGCACTCATTTAATTTATTTTCTCCTTTTTCAACTGCAATTCTGTTTTTTTCATTTATTTATTCATTTATTGGGCCACACCTAGTGGTGCTCAGGGGTAACTACTGGCTCTGAGCTCAGGGATCACTCCTCCTGGGAATCAGGGTGCCATGGATTGTACCAGGAGGGCCATGTGCAAGGCAATTACCCCCCCCCACCCTTTCCGCATACTTTTTTCCCTGGCTCTTATTTGCAGTTCTAAACATAATTGCAGAACTCATTGCTTCACTTAGGGAGACACTGCTCTATCCATTACATTGAACCTCTTCCCTGACCTTAGCAACAACATTTTTTTTTGGTCAGCTTAATGCTTGCAGGATACATTCATGTTTTTATATCTATTAGTGAAGTCACTTTTTATGATATTTTTATTCACTCCATTAATACATTTTTTCGGTTATTTGACAATACAAACTCTACACACAACACACACATATATACTTATGTATACGTACATATACATATATGACTTCTATTTTTAAAGCACATGATTTACAAAGTCCATAGGAGTAGAAGATTTCCAATCACAAAGAATTTTTAATTCATAGTTGAGTTTTAACATACAGTATTGAAGCAGCAATCCTACCATCTGCGTCAACTTCCCTCAAGTAATGCTTCCAGGTTTATATACATGACTTCATATGATAAAATTGCATTTCATTTTCTAAATTATATTATTTGAAATATACCAAATTTTCTACTTATGGGGGGACACAGCACTTTATTATCATCAGTCTTTGTCGGATCTTTTTTAGACACATTTGTTCAGAATACACTTACACCTTTACACTCATAAGCACAGACATCTGTATATGAGCATAAACCAAGATCACAAAATCATACTTCATGATATGTGAAAAATTCATATTTTCCATGCTGTTGCATTTTATTCTATTTTTCTTCTTTAAACATTGGTCAGTATGTATGAATTTACCATAAGACTAATTATTTGAATCTAATGATTGAAACATATTTTTTGAAATATACCAGAATCTTACAAAAAATACAACAACAACAACAACAAAAACCCTTCATCTTATTAGGATATAACCTAATGAAAACTTTTTGTTTTCTTTCTAAAGTTCATAGGAGTAGAATATTTCCAGTCACAAAGAATTTCAATTATGTTTTATTCTTTTGGGGAGCATGATGGTGCTTTTCATTCTTCTTTGAGATAATTTAACAAAATGCTATTTAATCACATTCTCAAGCATCATGTTCTTATACTAATGGCCTGAGATGATAAAAGTTCCCTACCTCAACTTGTTACACCCAGGTAATTTTGTTCATTATTCCTTAAATGAGGACCAGTGGTGATACATTCCTTAGATGTTATTTTTTGATGTGATTATGGAGGTGGGGGGGTATAGTTTTTGGCGGGAACTCCCAAGAGGTACTTCAGGGGCAGAAGATCCTCTCCCAGTGATTCTTAGACATTCTTAGTCAATTGGACCAGTGCTTCAATGTGATGGCACTGCACTATTGGGAATTGGCTCCCCAATGTTCTGTAGTGTTCGGGGCCTACAGGGTTGGCTGTACTTGGTGATGCTCTAGAGATAGTGTGGTGCCCGGAACAGAACTGATGTCAGCCACATGCAAGACATATGCCTTAACCCCTTTACTCTATTTTCGTCTCCTTTGGTCTCTCTGCCGTGATTATTTTGAGTGTGTTGTGTATGTGTGTTTGTATGTGAGAGGGAGAGTCAGAGACAGAGATGATAGGGTGGTTGGAGAGAATGAGTGAAGGAGAGAAAAGAAAATTACTTGAAATATCTAGAGGTAACAGTAAAATTATGTAGGGTACTTTCTAAAAATGAATGGATTGGCAATAGTTAGTGAGTTTGAGGAAGTATGGAAAAATTTCCATAAAATGAGATCTCATATTATTGTGAATATGCATTTTTTCTCCACAGGAATGGTGATGCTTAAATAGAACATAATATAAAGGATGGATACAACAATTAACTATGTTCATGTGTTTTATTAGAGTCATGTGAATGCTTTTGCTTTGTTAAGGTATATAGTGAGAGAAGCATCTGTTATCTCATGACTTCCTTTCCTTTTAACAATTAGGTCTACCCTAAAGGTGTAAAAAAAAAATCACTGTAAAAATAAGGTACTACTCTGACTTTGAACTATCTTTCCTTATCTTTTCTTTCGCTTTATTTTTTCTTCTTTTTTAAAATGAATCATTGAGAGATACAGTTACAGACTTACAAACTTTCATGATTATGTTTCATACAACCCTCCACCAGTGCCCATTCTTCTCCACCACCAATGTACCACCAATATTCTCAGTATCCCTCCCACCACCCCCACCCCTTCCCATCCCTTGCCGCTGTTGCAAGCACATTTCCTCTCTCTCTCTCCCCCTCTCTCCTTCTCTCTCTCCCTCTCTCCTCTCTCTCTCTCTCTCTCTCTCTCTCTCTCTCTCTCTCTCTCTCCCTTCCTCTCTTTATCTCTATTCTTTGGGGTGTTGGTTTGCAACACAGGTAATCATGTTTGGTCATAGTCTGCTTTCAGCACACATCTATCATCCTGAGCAATCTCTCCAAACATCATTTACTTAGTGGTCCCTTCTCTTATCCCAGCTGCCATTTTCCCCAGCACATGAGATGGGCTTCCAAGCCGTGGAGCAATCCTCTGGGCCCTTGTCTCTATTATCCTTAGGTGTAAGTCTTCTGTTATGTTCCTTTATATTCCACAAATAAGTACAGTCATTCTATGTCTGTCCCTCTCTTTCTGATTCATTTTATTTAGCATGATACTCTCCATGTCCATCCACTTACATGAAAATTTCATGATTTCATCTTTTCTAACAGATGCATAGTATTCCATTGTGTAAATATACCAAAATTTCTTTAACCAGTTGTCTGTTCTTGGGGATTTGGGTATTATTTTTTCAGATTCTGACTATTGTAAACAGTGCTGCCATACACATACAAATGCAGATGTCATTTCTACTGAATTTTTTTTTTTTTTTGCATCTTGGGGATATATTCCCAGAAGTGGTATTACTGGGAAAATGGAAGCTCAATTTCTAGTTTTTGAGAAATGTCCATATTGTTTTCCAAAAAGACTGAACCAGTCAGTAATTCTCACCAACAGTGAAGGAGAGTCTCTTTCTCCCCACATCCATGCCAACTACTGGTTGCTTTTGTTCTTTTGAATATGTGCCAGTCTCTGTGGTATGAGATAATACCTCATTGTTGTTTTGATCTGCATCTCCTGATGATTAGTTATCAATAGCACTTTTTTCCATGTGCTCTTTGGCCATTCAGGTTTCTTCTTTGAGATTTTCTGTTCATTTCATCGCTCCATTTTCTGAAGGAATTAGATGTTTTCTTCTTGTGGAGTTCAACCAATGCCTCATATATCCTTGATATAACCTCTTATCAGAAGGGTATTGGGTATATTCTTTCCAATTCTGTATAATGCTTTTGTATTCTGGTCACTGTTTCTTTTGAGGTGCAGAAGCTTCTTAGTTTAAGATAGTCTCATTTGTTTATCTCTGTTTCCACTTGCTTGGTCAGTGGCATTTTATCTTTGAAGATACCTTTGGTTTCAATGTCATGGAGGGTTTTGCAGACTTTTTCTTCAAGGTACCTTATGGATTCTGGTCTGATATTGAGGTATTTAATTTATTTTGATCTGACTTTTGTGCATGGTGTTGGGTAGAGGTCTGAGCCCAGTTTTTTGCATGTCACTGTCCAGTTTTGCCAGCACCCTTTGTTAAAGAGGCTTTCTTTGCCCCACTTCACATTTCTTGCTCCCTTATCAAAGATTAGATGATCATATATTTGAGGATATATGTAAAGATGTTCAACCCTATTCCACTGGTCTGTGGCTCTGTCTTTGTTCCAATACCATGCTGTTTTAATCATTACTGATTTGTAGTACAGTTTGATGTTGGGGAAGGTGATGCCTCCCATTTTACCCCGCAAAGAATTGCTTTAGCTAGTCGTGGAGGCTTGTTGTTTCATAGGAATTTCAGGAGTGCTTATTCAATTTCTTTGAATAATGTCATGGATATCCTTATAGGGATCGCATTGAATCTATATAGTGCTTTTGGCAGTGTTGCCATTTTGACAATGTTAATTCTCCCAATCCATGAGCAGGGATGTGTTTCCATTTCTTTGTGTCCTCTTTTATTTCTTGAAGTAGCATTTTGTAGTTTACTTTGTACAAGTCCTTTGCCTCCTTAGATAAGTTGATTCCAAGGTACTTGATTTTCAGAGGCATGATTGTGAACGGGATTGCTTTTTTCATATAACTTTCTTCTCTCTCATTATTTGCGTTTAGGAAAGCTAAGGACTTTTGGGTATTGATTTTATAGCCTGTGACTTTACTATACAAGTCTATTGTTTCTAGGAGCTTCTTGGTAGGGGCTTTAGGGGTCTATAAATATAGTATTATGTCATCTGCAAGTAGTGAGAGCTTGATTTCTTTCTTTCCTATTTGGATGCCCTTAATGTCGTTTTCTTGCCTAACTGCTATGTACTATATTTGTTTCCTCCTGATCTGTAAAGTAAATGCTTATGAGTCATCATCTTACAGAAACAAGAAAGGGTGAGTCATTTCTCTGGAGTTCTAGTATATGGCATTTCAAGTAAAAAGAGTGTTTAAACCCCTTATTATCCCTGAGCTGTTGGTAGCAATATGCTATTTTTCTTTTATTTCTGCAAATTAATTTCACTTACTACTATATTCAGAAGGAAATATTTCTAGCACTTGATTCACAGCAATATTCTTATAGTCAGTGACTCTTTTCTGCTTAAGTAAGAATTTTTTACTAGCCTTTAGACTTACACTGAAAATTAACTTTGGAAAGAAATGTCACTTTATCAATTCTGCCACAATAACCACATTTATTATATTTTTTTTTGGTTTTTCAAGTGCATTACAAATTACAGTATATAAAGTTTATGCTAGTGATGTCCACACAGTGGTATAAAATTCATATACTAGAATTTGTATATGGGATTTATGTTCCTTTAGATAACTTCATAATGGTGTTAGTGTGCAGAAATGTTCTGACACTTCCTTTATCAAATTTAGGAATTAATGTAAATAGAAAAAACTGTTTTTTTCCTTTTTTTTTCTTTTTTTGGGTCATACCTAGCGATGCTCAGGAGTTACTTCTGGCTCTGTACTCAGGAATTACTTCTGGCAGTACTTGGGGGACTATATGGGATGCCACAAATTGAACCTGGGTTGCTCGTGTGCAAGGCAATTGCCCTACCTGCTGTACTATACTATCACTCTGGCCCCAGTCTTTTTTTTTCTTATATGACAAAACTAGTGTGGTGTTTTGTGTAAGTTTGTCAAGATTGATTCATAATAACAATAATCATGTAAGGAAAACAGATTGGCCTCTTCTCAAATATTCAGATCAGATAAAATTCCTTCTTTAGAATTTGTTGAATTCTTTGACATTAACACTGAGAACATGGAATGTATTTTTGTAATTTTTTTAAAAATATGTTTTGGGGTACCATACCCTGTAGTATTCAGGATCCATTCCAAGCTCTATGCTCAGAGATTATTTGGAAGATCATGTAGTGCCTGGGATCAAACCATGGCCTTCCTATTTCAAAGAAAGTCATTTAGCCCTAAACATTGACAATATTAAGAAATTATTTCCATTGCTTTTTCTAAACTTAATATACTATATATGTATTTACTTTATAAGATATATGTATATAATTAAATCTATAATTTCTCATGGATATAAGTCTATCCATGAGAAAAAACCAATCTCTAAAATTAGCACAAAAAATGTAATGCTTTTAATGCTTTAAATGAGTTTATACTTGTGCATAACTTAATGGACATGCCATACGATATTTTTTAAGTTTTATGAATAAAATTATTTGTCATAAATCCCCAGAATATTTCCTTTCACTGGATAGGATATTTCTTATGATACCTGTTCTGTTATAGACCCTATACCAATAATCTTCTCAATTTATAGTTCTGGTTTGTCATTAAAGTACTCAGAAATCTAGGATCCTTTGTAATTAACATTGGGAAAGAATTTATATAGGTAGTGTTTTTTCCAATGGCAATGCATTGTATATCAGAATTAATCAAATTGCTAGATTTTACCTTAAAAAGAGTTTAAATCTAGGGATTTATTTTTCTTATTTACAATGAAAAGAAAGTGTTTTGAAGATAGGGTGATGGTTGTGAAATATACAAAAGAAAAATGTTCAGTAGCACTACTTAATATTAAGACTTATGAATATGCATCATTTGTTACTGATTGAGATTTCTCTTGGATAGCTCCAGGTAATAGTATGCCTATATTACAAAAGTAGAAACATATTAAAAAAGAAAAAGTTAAGATGTCTCAAATAAGTGATGAAGTAGAATAAAGGTAAAATTAATAGGTTTTTTCTTTCATAATTTCTTTAGTTTTAGTTTTGAGTTAAAAATTTATACATTTTATTTATTTACTTTTTATTGAGACTATAAAACAAAGCTCCTGGAAGAGAGCGACACAATTTTTCCTGGACTCCTGGAAACTCCGCCCGCATGCAGAGTCTGGCAAGCTACCCTGACATATTTGATATGCCAAAAACAGTAACAGCAACATGCTTTTCATGCTCTTCATGTTCCTAGAGCGAGCAGAAGCCATTGAGCTACACTAGCACATGGCAGGGACAAATTAAGACATTATTGGGGCCCACTAGAGCAAATCAATGAACAACAGAAAGACAGTGATACAGTGATACTTTTTATTGAATCACCATGAGGCACAGTTTCAAAGCTTTCATGTTTGAGTTTCAGTCATAAAATGATCAAAGACCCATCCCTCCACCAGTGCACATTTTCTACCATCAATGTCCCCAGTATTTTCCCCATCCCAACCCTCCCCCTACCTCTAAGGCAGACAATATGCCCCATAATCCCTCTATACTTTTGGGCATTATGGTTTATAATACAGATACTGTCACATTTGGTTATCACATTTGGTCCTTTATCTACGTTCAATACATATCTCCATCCGGAGTGATCCCTCCAACCATCATTGACTTTGTGATCCCTTATCTATTCTAGCTGCCTTCTCCCCCAGCTCATGAGGCAGGCTTCCAACCATGGAGCAATCTTCCTGACCCTTGTCTCTACTGCCCTTGGGTATCAGTGTCATATTATGTTATTTTATATTTCACAAATGAGTACAGTCATTCTATGTCTGTCCCTCTCTTTCTGACTCATTTTACTTAGCATGATACTCTATATGACAATCCACTTATAAGGAAATTTCATGACTTCATCTTTCTTAACAGCTGCATAGTATTCCATTGCATAGATGTATCAAAGTTTCTTTAACCAGTCACCTGTATTCGGGAACTTGGTTTGTTTCCAGATTCTGGCTATTGTTAACAGTGTTACAATGAATATACAGGTGCAGATGCCATTTCTACTGTGATTTTTTTCCACCTTCAGGCTATATTCCCAGAAATGGTATTATGGGGTCATATGGAAGTTCAATTTCTAGTTTTGAAGGAATGCCCATATTGTTTTTCAAAAAGGCTGGACCAGTCGGCATTCCCACCAACAATGTAAGAGAGTTTCTCCCCACATCAGTACCAGCACTGGTTGTCTTGTTCGTTTTAATGTAGGCCAGTCTCTGTTTTGTGAGATGATATCTCATTGTTGTTTTGAATTGCATCTCCCTTATGATTAGCGATGTAGAGCATTTTTTCATGTGCTTTTTGACCTTTTGTACTTTTTTTTTTGAGAAAGCTTCTGTTCATTTCTTCTCTCCTTTTTTTGATGGGGTTAAAGATTACAATTCTAATAGTGTCTTTTATATCCTGGATATTAACCTCCTATTAGATGGGTAGCACTGTAGCACTGTCATCCCACTGTTCACCTTTATGCTTGAGCAGGCACCAGTAACATATCTATTCATCCCTCTCGCATGCTAGTGTAGCCTGATGGCATACTGGGGGCTCTTTCAGGATCAGGGGATGAGGACCAGTAACTTCTCCATTGTGAGACTTGTTGTTACTGTTTTTGGCACATCTAATACGACATGGGTAGCTTGCCAGGCTCTGCCGTGTGGGCGGGATACTCTCAATAGCTTGCTGGGTTCTCCGAGAGGGATGGAGGAATCGAACCCGGGTCAGCCACATGCAAGGCAAACGCCCTACATGCTGTGCTATCACTCGTATTGGATAAATATTTGTTCCCATTCCTTGGGCTGTCTCTTTACATTTTAAATTTATAATTTCTTTTAAATAATATGTCAATGGTTGCTATGAGGATTGGGGTGAATTTTTGGGCAGTTTGAGAAATCTAAAGCACTAGAAAGTGCTTTGAGGGAAAAGCAAAACAATGAAAGGGGGGAAAAATCTGTCCCGTTTCTTTTCCTCTGTGCTGTCAGCTATTAGTTGGCTTAGCAAATACTTTTGCAAGACTTAGTTCACTTTGGGGCGGGGCTGAGCTAAGTATTTCAAACAGAAAGCAACCCATTACTAATTTCTGGTTGCTAGGTGTGGCTTCCTTTCAAACTCTATAAAACAGAAGCTCAAGGCTCTACTCTCAGTGAAACATACAGAGAAGAATCTCTTCACTTCTTTGAAAGAAAGAGGAAAATACTAAGTAAGTTTCAGCTTTCTTTAAGTTTGTGAAAACTTTTCCAAACTGATATTAATGTTACTGCTTTTGTAGGATTTATTTAATAAGTTTGCATTTAATGAGTTCTCATAAGTATTTTTAATTGGGTATTTATTTGGCAAATCCCTGGTGTATTTTTTAAACTTAGTTAGGAAAGATAATTTTAAAGAGACTGAAACTTTTTTCTTCTTTTTAAAATACTACCTTATTGTACTGGGTTGGTTAGTTACCATGAAGAAGAAGCAAGGAGTGTGTTTTTTTATCTTGCAAATTATGAGTCTGCAATAGTTGAGTGACTCAGATGAAATGGTGGAAGTGTGGGTAATTGTTTCAAAATAACAGGACTTCATTTATTTTTTTCTTTTGTTAAAGAAACTTGAATATAGGAAGACCTCATAGTGAAAGATCATTTGTAATTAACATTTTCAAATTAATGTTATGTTTACTCATAGCAGAGGATCTGCTCATTAGCTTTCTCATTTAAAGAGGGTGTGGCTGCATTTTTATTCCAGTAATCTCTTGTCTTAGACAGGCTTTTCAAGTGTTGATCTGAAAACTTAAAAGCAAAGTAAATATTTCCTGTGTGCTGTCAGAAAAATTATCCCTTGGGAATGTTTGTTAGAATCATACAGAATTATTCTACTTATTAACATGTTGATTTTTGAATGAGCTAATGGCCATAAAAACTCTTGGAAAAGTACATCTAAGTATTATTTAAACTGGTGCTGACTATGTATATTAAAGTGAGAAATGTTAAATTATAATCATACATCTGGCTATTTATTATAAACATTCCTTCAGAACTTTTCTTTTGGTCCATTTTAAATGTTGAACTAAATGATCTGAAATCTATTATTTAATACTAGCTAATTTAGAAAGCTATCCTATTTTCTTTACCTTATATGTATAAACTGTAAGAACTTTGAAAAAGGAATATTCCTTTCTTGCCACAAGAATGTATTTTGCAAATACGAAACATTTGTAGGCATGTTGCAAAATGATCTAAATGAAATGAAAGACATGAGCACTCATTCTGAAATGGCCTCTTCTCCAGAAAATATGCTGCCACCCTTGCCCCAGGCTCAAAGATATCTGGCAGCAGTCAGTGTTTGACTGATGTTGACAATACAGTTAATTATAACATTATTAGGGACCCAGTTAAAGCTTCATACTTATTAAATACTTTTTTCAATTAAGAAGTCTTCAAAGGTTGATTTCTGTATATGTATGTCATCAGCTTGCTGAGTTGTTCATAATGTTCTCTTAGACCCATTAAGTTATGACCTATTAAAATAAAAAATCAAAGCTGATGCAATAAAGTTATTATTTTCTGATAATCTGAAATTAAAATTTGGAGTATATGATTTACTTTTTCTCTAAAATGAAATTGATTTTTATCTGAAGTATTAGAACAATCTAATAAAAGACCTTCTTACTTTCATTATGCTAGATTTCTCAACCTTTAATTTAAAGATTGGCTTTAGGAGCTATAATGAATCTAAGACATTATTTCTTCCAAGACAATTGTTTTTGTAAATAAAGACACTTCCCCTATAGAAGTTAAATGTCTTATTTAGATCATAAAGTCAGTTAAGAAGAATTAGATAAAGCTCTGGAGTCTTTAGATTATATTTATTGGTGTTCAGTAGAACACATTTGTTAAATTAGCAAACACATAGTTCTTAAATAAGCAACATTGATGTATTTGTTTATTCAAAATACTTATTAACACACTAAATACCAGGAATTTTTATCAGGATTGGAGGTAGATGATACTTTGACTTCATGGAATTTGCTTGTGAATAGAGAAAACACAATTCTAATAACACAATAGGTACAATACAATAAGTGTGGGGTCAAGGAAAAATGCTTTGGAAATGCACAGGTCACTAAACCTAGTGTTGAATGAATGAAGGCTTTCTGGACATGCAGTCTATGCTGTTTGTTCTTAGAAGCAAGAGTTAGGCAAAGAGAAACATGCCTAAAGAAGAAAAGAGCATTCTAGGCAAGGAAAAGCACTGTGAAGGCCTAGAAGCTAAACATTCCCAAGGCTATCATGGTAAAGTGGATCTTCATAAGCCATGCCATTGTATAGTCTAATTGCCTCCTTTCACATAGATAGGTGTGGGAAGGACTTGTGAAACATTTGTTTTAATTAAAAACTGCACCAGTCAAAGCGTTAAAAAATAAACTCCTTAAGGCTGGGGTGAATTCTAGAAATCCATAGTCTAGATGGATTAACTGGTAAAAAATTTGATTTTCAAGTATAAGCTATTCAAAATAACATCTGTGTTGTTATTGTCTTTTCTTGGTTGTTAAATTAAAAGAATATAGAAAGCTTTGGAGTAAAAATACAGAGATTTATATATTTCTTAATTCTTTCCAATACTGAATAAAAAAATTATAGGATATTGTAATTCCTTTTTGGGGATAAATATGGTACACCAGGCAAGGATAATTACTAGTGTTATCATTGTTAAAATATATTTCTGAAAAAGGAAATGAGAATTCAAAGCAAAAAAAAAGAAGAAGAAGAAGTAATGATTCTAACCAGGAAAGTATGATAAACACAAAAATTAGCTTCCTTTGTCACAGATTCTGGAAGTAGCATTTCATGAGACTGACAGAGATTAAAAATTTCAATTTAGGGGCTGGAGCAAGAGCACAGCGGGTAGGACGTTTGCCTTGCACTCGGCCAACCTGGCTTCAATCCCCCGCATCCCATATGGTCCCCCAGGCACTGCCACTGCCAGGAGTCATTGCTGAGTGCAGAACCAGGAGTAACCTCTGAGCATCTCTGGGTGTGACCCAAAAAGAAAAAACAAACAAACAAAAAACCCTTCAATTTAGTGGTCAGATAAAAAATACAGTGAGCAGGACAAATGACTTTGCACTCAGCTTTCCCAGGTTCCACCCCCAGCACCCCATGTAGTCCCCTTAGTTCCACCAGGAGTGATCTCTGGTATCGCACAGCCAAGAGTAAACACTGAGCACTCGAGACCTGGCCCCAGAAACCATAAATGTAGTCAAAACAAGCAATTTTTTTTTAAAGCCCCTGCAATCAGTCTTGTGAAACAAAGTTGCATCTCAGAAAAAATTGCAGAATGGTTGCATAGATTTACCACATGTTTTCTACTGCATAAAATTACCACGTTTTCTACTGCATAGAATTACCACATGTTTTCTACCCAAATTCTCCACTTGTTAATATTTCACAATATTTGCTTTATCACTACTTCCTCTTCCCTATTATGTCTATAATTATTTTACTATGACATCTTAGAAAACATTGCAGATATGATGTTTCAGAGCCCTTATATATGTCTGTTTTATGTATTTAAAAAATAAGAGCATAGGTTGAATATATGTACATTGGGTAGGGCATTTGTCTTGCTCATGGCCACCCAGGATTATGTTCTCAGCATCTCATGTGGTCCCCAGAGAACCACCAGGAGTGATCCCTGAGTGCTGAGTCAGAGAGAAGCCATGAGCATCATTAAGTATGATCCCCAAATCAAAATTAATAAATAGAGAACAATCAGAGAAATTTTTTTTCTATTATTGGTATTGAGGGTGATGACCATACCAGAGTCTCATATACACAAATCCTGCACTCATCTACATAGTATTTTTTTCTTTTAACTTCAAGAAACTGTTATGTCAAGCCTTAGTATTCTAAATTGTCAAGTTGGTACAATATAGTTGGTACTATATCTTGGCAATCTTTATTTTAGAGCCCAAAAAGCATAGTGGGCTTCTTCTTAATGCAGATTTACCAATTTTAGTTTCTTGTTGCATAAGATACAGAGCATGCTTTTGTGATACATACAACCCAAGTATGCTAATATCCATAAAATTAAACCTTGTAGAGAGGTAATCTGAGATTGGTAGTCTCAAAAAGATCATTAATTTGCAAGAAGTGTGAATATTGTTATATTCCATATAGATAAACCTATGTGAAAAGAATGTATTTCATCTTCAAATTATATGACATAAAGCAATAAGATTACTTGGCTTCAGAATTTATTAGTATTATATGTTAAGACAAGATAAGTTAGTAAAGTAAGTTCTTACGTATCTTGCTTAAAATAATGCAACTAAGAAGAACATTTAAAACTAAAAACATGTCGTGCCTATATGGGCTACTTAAATTATTATTATTATTATTTTATTTATTTATTTTTGCAGTTTCGGAGATTAAACTAAGGATTTCTCATTGTAGATGTAAGGAATGCTCTCAATCATTGAGACACACCACCAGCCCTAAATTCCTTTTCTTGACTATAATTTTATTTCACAAACTAATTCAGAGCATGTATTATAATAATGATAATAATTAAGAAGAATAGCTGCCATTTGTATAATGATTACCAGTTTATAAAGTATGCATGGATTATTTCTTTACATTTAAAGCAAGAGCTACCTCCAAATTATTATATTTTGGACATTATGAAATATAAAACTGCAGTTTTTTAGGTAAAGAGTAAATAAATATGCATTGCATAGTCATAATAGTTTAGTAATACAATTGATCAAATATTTTTCTATTTTAAGCGTGAGGTATGTCACAGTTAGCAGGAGGTTCTGTAATGAATGTTCTCGACTTTAGTACCTGACTAGCAGTACATGATTAAATCTATTTCTCCTAAAACAATATTTTATTTTATTTTACTTATTATTTATTTTTTTATTTTTTGCTTTTTGGGTCACACCCGGCTATGCACAGGGGTTACTCCTGGCTCTGCACTCAGGAATTACCCCTGACGGTGCTCAGGGGACCATATGGGATGCTGGGAATAGAACCTGGGTCAGCTGCATGCAAGTCAAATGCCCTACCAACTATGCTATTGCTCCAGCCCCTAAAACAATATTTTATGTTCTCACAATTCTTGTATCTTTAAATTTTTCTAAGAGAAAATGGTATAATTTGAGTTGAGAGATCTTTTCATCTAACCACTTCCATGAAATTGTTTTTATTCAGACTGTTTTTCTTTTATAGACCCTACATTTATGTCACCAAATTTTTTCAGAACAAAATCTAGGAAGTTAGAGGACACATTACAAAGCTGTCTTCTTCACGTATAATATATGACAATATTATATAAGATAATTTTAGCAGTTTTATTATTTTATTAGATTATACACCTATTAGAGGAATATTATTAGTTTTCTATACTTTGTAATTTAAAAATAATTAATGTGTCATTTATTCATTTTTGTGTGATTTTAGTTTGGGGTACAGTGCCAGAGATTAAACCCAGGACCTCATACATTTGAGGCATCTATTCTACCACTGAAATATATTAAGTCCCCCGTCCCCCCACATACAAACATCTTCCAGAGCAGGGCACTAGGCCCACCAGAGCACACCTGGTGGTGTTCCTTGGGGGCAATATTATACAGAAGTTGAACTTGGAGTTTCATGCATGCAAGGCGTGTAGTCTAACCATTCGAGCTACCCCTCTGGTCTTAAGTAAGCCTTTTCAGAAATAACAAGATGAGGTAGTTTTCATAGAATATAATTTGATGTGGAGATTTATCTTTTAAATCATAGTCAATGATGTTCTTCATATCTTATTAAATATTTTGGTGGTTTAATTTTATAATTAAGGAGCTGAAATATTAAAACATTTGTTCATAATTTTTGGAAAATGAAACTTTGTTAAATGCCCAATTATATCACTCATTTTGAGGTTCCACTTTATTAAAAGCATGAATAAAATGACAAAAATTATGCCAATAATTGCTAAAGTTTTGGATGTATCAATGAAAACAATTGGTTGTACCAGTGAAAACTTCTTTCACCACAGCAATTGCATCAGATTACAACTGTAACAGGAACTAAGACCACATATAAATTGCACATCATGACTTTACAGGAGGGAAATAGCTTCATAATGGTGGGGGGTGAGGCAGGGTGGTGGGAAGGAAGATATTAAATGGATGTACAAAATATTGATTCTTCTCACAGATGATAGAATAGTAATTTGATCAAACCTCATGATAATTAAGAAGATATTATTTCTGCTTTGGATAAAATTTTTCTCATATATTTAATCACATTACTTGCAATAGCAGTTTTTTTTTAGCTGATGTAGATTAAAGCATTTTGTCTGAACATGCTTTTAAGGAATTCAGGTTATGGGTATTAGTTCTCATGAGTCATTAACTTCAGATCAAAAGTTAAACTGTAGAAATTTCCTTCCAATAACCTGACATAAAATTATAAGTGGTCTCTGGAGGAATGAGAAGAAAAATGTGGAAAAGATTGAATATGGAGACAAAAACACACATTCATAGACTAAAAGTGTCATTGATAACTTCTTTTGTGGATAAAACAAAAAACACATTAGCTTTAAAAATGTATCAGGTTTAAAAATTAATAACTGATTCATTAGATAATAAATATTGCTGAAGGATGAGAACAATATAAAAAATTGAGATAGAGTTTTCTCAAAGAGATAATACAGAGTGGCAATTTTCTTATATAAATTTTATGTTTTCTTAAAGATCTAGAAAACATGTCAGAGCAATATTTTGACAGCATAAATAAGGATTGTGGAAATGGTGATCACTGAAATAATTTTTAGCACATAATGGAAGACCATTCAAGGAGAAAATTACATCTGAAATTTGTGAATTTGTGAATAGAGTTTTGAATCTGAATTCACTCCTATAGATTTTCATATATCATTGTCCTTTATAAAACTAAACATTAGGTTCAGCCATTTTTTTCATGGTACTGATTAATCCTAAACACCTCTGAAGTTTGTTAAGTGATCTCTATTAAACCAAGTAATTTAAATCATCCATTCTCCATTCCACAGGATGCAAGGTCTTTCTAAAATATAAATGAAATCAAGCTGCTTTCATTTTTAAAAATCTTTTGTTTCCCAAAGAAAAATAATGTTTGGTGATAACTTTGAAATGTTTAACCATGAGAGAAATCTTCTGTCAGCATTGCATTCTTTGCCCCAGTAACTTTCAGCTTTTCAAATATGTCAAGCTTCTATTAATATTTCTGCCACGTTAATCTTGAGTCACTTGAGAAGAGGCTGAGATTAGCCAGCATTCCCAAATTTCAGAAATCTCTTTAGCTTATTTGTTTTCCAGGCAGAGTAGAGTAGTTGCAAATTCTTTGAGATAAGAGGCGATGTGTTAGTGCTTTTGAACAGATTTGGTATGTAATGGGTGGTCTGTGAATCTAGAATAATGAAATAAATCACTGGTGCTCCTATTCAGCAATTGTGCTTCTTTTGAGAGGTCATTGGAACTGTGAAGTCTAAACTGAGTTTGCCAAGGAAAAGCCACATTTCTGTGTAGAGATTGTGGAATTATAGAATAAGACTCCCTCAAATAAATTCTCATTTGCTATTTTGTTTTGGATTGTAAGGTCAAGTTTACTCTATGTATTGTGTATGGGAGAGGTGGTGTACATGTGTGGTGGTTTGTGCTTTCTTTCATTAATTTATTTTGTTATAGCTTAGGTAGCATGATTATAATAGACTTAACTTTCATGAATTTGATGAACACTTTCTACATCTCCCTATTTTTCCCTTGCAGATACTTAAAAATGTCGATGGTATCAGAATTCCTCAAGCAGGCCTGGTTTATTGATAATGAAGAGCAAGAATACATTGTGAGTCAAGTGACAATAAAGTAACTGAGTTAAATCACAATACAGAAACCAATATTAATGAATGGAGGATAATTTTTTTCTTTCTCATTCACAGAAAACTGTAAAAGGGTCCAAAGGTGGCTCTGGGTCTGCAGTGTACCCCTACCCCACCTTTAATCCATCCTCAGATGTTGAGGCTTTGCACAAAGCAATAACAGTTAAAGGTAATTATGAGTTCCCCAACCCCCCCATGATATTTCAGAATGGTCTTATGAATGGCTATTGAAAAGACATGTTCAGTGGCATCTGTTTCATTATAAATATATTTTTAAAATGTGATGTCAAATGAAAATACACTTACTTTCAGAATACAGGAACTTTTGGTCAAATCAATGGAATCCATACAGATATGACTAATTTCTTTCTTCCTTTCATTTCTTTGTGGTGAGAGGAAATCCAGCAGTTTAATCTCAGGGTTTAACTCCTGGCTCTGTGCTCAGGGGCCACTCCTGACAGTGCTTGGGGGAACCATAGGCAAGTCAGGGATTGACCCAGGGTTGACCACACGCAAGGCAATTGCCACAATTAACTCCTAAACTATCTCTCTGGCCCCACAAGAAATATCCTAAACAGTTGATTTCTAGTAGAAATTCAGTGTTGAAATATCTGTTCCCATAGGGACTTTAAAAATAAACAAATATATTTTAATAAAATACTGTTTACATATATATATATTTAAAATCCCAGTATAAATCACCAGTGAAGTCATTTGGAGATGGCTTATTTGTAGGAAATATTTTATTTTTAAATTTATTTATTTTTTGATTGAATCACAGTGAGACACACAGTTATAAATGTGTTCATGATTGGGTTTCAGCCATAAGATCTTTCAAGACCCATCCCTTCACCAGTATACATTTCCCACCGCTAATATCCACTGTCTCATTCCTGCCACCACCCTCATACCCCACCCCAAAGACAGTCTGCCACTATGGCAAGCAATTTTTTCTCCCTGCCTCCTGCCATCCCCCCACCCTCCCTTCCTCCCCTCCCCTCTCCCTTTCGTTCTGGGCATTATGGTTTGCAATATAAGTACTGACAGGCTACCGTGTTTATCCCTTTACCTACCCTCAGCACTCAATATTTGTCCAGAGTGATCATTTCCATCTATCATTGCCATAGTGGTCCCTTTTCTATCCTAACTGTCTCCTCTACTTGTGACAAGCTTGGGATGGATTTTATTATGCACCTAAATATCCCTCTCTTTTTCCCCTTCTATCCTTTTCCTTTTTGTTCCTTCTATGATGACTAGCAATCATATGGACTGGTTGTGGTGATCACACATTTAACTGTGGTGCTTGCACATGTGATTGTGATGCTTGTCAAGGAGTGAATGTCTGGTTTTAGTGCTTGCACTCAACCATGGAGCTCACCAGGAGTCATGCATCTTAGATGCAGTACCAGTACACTCACTCATTCACTCTGAATTATACTCCTGATCAGTGTTCATACGTCTTTAGTGTGATTCTCCCTGGGGTTTGCACTCTAAAGCTGTGTTGCTCTATTACAATGACTGTTAATACTCACTTTTGCAGCACCAGGAGTTACAAACAACAAAGATGCCAGGACTCACCCTGGTGCACATGAACAGTGCTGAGGAGTCAAACTCATGGTCTCACACATGGAAGGCACACACCTTTATCCACCAAGCTATCCCCTGGACCCCTCTCGTAACATTTGAACTAGGATAAGACACTGAAGCACAGGAATTCTAGGGATCAGTTCTTTTACTACTCAAAGGAGGGGACGATAATCCATAACGTTCCCTCAATATGCATAGAATGTCACTCCTGCATTCTAGATATAATTTGTTTTTCTTTGTTAGGAAGTTTATTCAGAGAAACTTGGTCTTGAATCATTTGGTATCAAGGATTGATGATAAAACTCTGTTGTAAACAGTTTGATCTTTCTATTTCCAGGTGTGGATGAAGCAACCATCATTGACATTCTTACTAAGAGAAATAATGCACAGCGTCAGCAGATCAAGGCAGCCTATCTCCAGGAAAAGGGGAAGGTAGGTGGGCAGGGCAAATTTGAAACTTTAATTTCAATCACACTTATGTTGAAACATGGATGTTGAAGCATAGTTTCCTGGTTTTAATGAAATACATTACAATGCATTTCATTACAAGTAGAACTAGAATTGCAGTATTTAACCACATAGTTGCAACTTAACCAGTTTTAGAGAATTTATTGATCTAATACATTGGACACTTCAGTTTAAGTGGAGGATGGTAGTACTCCATACCAGAGAAAATTTGTTAATTTGAATATAAGCATTGAGTTTATCATGGGCAATAAAGAAAACATTCTGATTTAAATGTGCTTTCTACTAATATTTAATCTGAGGTGATTAATGCCTAAATGTAGATTATACCTGCATACATTTCTATATTAAAGGTACGCTTTACACTATTTTTCTACCACATATGGGTAATTTTTTTTGTAAAGAATTTTGATTGAAAATTCTGTAATGCTAATGCCTTAAGTAGCATTTACTTCAACTACTGAAAACTTGAATGTCTACTTTCAAAGTATTCTTATTATTGTTTCTGTTAATTCACAAACTTCTAGGTTTTACCTTTATGAATTATTTTCCGCATTAATAATTGTGATTCTGTCCTTTAATTTATCAGGAATTCAGTAAATTTTATTTTAATCACTCTAAAATGAAAAGATTAGAATGGCTTCTAAATGCCTGGGCCCTTTTGTTTATAGAGAAGAGGAGCTCTAAAACGCTCAGCCATTGATGTAGCACTCAGCATACTGTGACCTGAAGGTCAGATCTCATCGCTGTGTAACTGAAGTCTTGATAACCTCTGTTCCAGCCCCTGGACGCTGATCTAAAGAAAGCCCTCACAGGTCACCTTGAGGAAGTTGTCTTGGCTCTCTTAAAAACTCCAGCTCAGTTTGATGCTGATGAACTCTATGCTGCCATGAAGGTAAATCCTTTGATTTTGAGCAAACCTCCTCTCAAGACAATGTAATGGTGAAGTCCCCTTATGTCTACTATCATTTCCTCAATATCTAGCATAGCACCTGTCAAGTGGGAATAAAATGAATGAATTCATTCACAACAATAATGCTATTTTGTCCTACTCATGATGGCACTATATAATCATATATGTATTTGTCCTAAATATTGATATCAAACCCACTTTTGGTTAATAGCAGCAAAAGAAAGCTTATTATAATAATAATCAAACTGTGGCTATTTACTAATTACAAAGTATTGTGGGGAAATTGAAATAGATGTCAAGTTTGAACAAATTTCAGGTTACAAAAGCTAGTTGATACTCTTAACAGGAGATGTTTCTCTATCTCTTTTTATCCCTTAAAGGGTGCTGGAACTGATGAAGATACTCTGAATGAGATCTTGGCATCAAGATGTAACAGAGAAATCCGAGAAATTAATAGAGTCTATATGGAAGGTAAGTTTTGGTGTTCAACAGTTCAAATGCTTTAATTGAAATGGAAAACTTACTTAGCATTTCTTTTAATTGAGGGTACATTCAACTTAAAAAAATGTTGAGCTGGGGAGAGAGCTCAGCAGGCTTCCTTTGTATACAGGATTCCTGAGTTCGGTCCCTGATATTGCATGTTCCTCCGAGCACTGCCAGAGTGACTCCTGAAAACAGAGATGGGACACATTTTGCCAAATGTACCCCCAAAGCTGAAACAAATTAATGTGGGGTGTTAATTATAGGGTTTTCAGAAACTGCATATTAAACTGGTTCTTATCAATTTTGCATCTCCTTAGAAAATGTTCCTGTAAGAATAAAATATCACATTTTTATCATATTTAACGAACATTCTAAAAAACACTAATTTTTACTTAATTTTTTATTATTTTGATACTTATTTCACAAAAAGAGCTCCATTTTTAGAAAGCAATAGAAATATATAATCTTCAAATAATTTGTCATTGAGGAGGGAAAGCACTAAATACTTATCTAATCATCTGTGAAAAGGTTTAATTTACCCTTCATGAACATAAGGGTCATATTATAACTCACTCTTAACTGTTAGCTGGACCCATGAAGATGAAAGACATCTTGTCTTCCTTTTTTGAGGGGGGGGTCACACCCGGTGATGCACAGGGGTTATTCCTGGCTTATGCACTCAGGAATTACTCCTGGCCATATGGGATGCTGGGAAACAAACCCGGGTTGGCCTCGTGCAAGGCAAACTCCCTACCCGCTGTGCTATTGCTCCAGCCCCATCTTGTCTCACTTTAAGTCTTCAATGAACATTTCTTCTCAACGATAAATCCAGTGTTGTCAAGAGATTAGCTGCACCTGAGTCTTGGGCAATTCTGAGTTTTAAACTATTTTCCTTTTCTTGGTTTTCAAGTTCCCAGTAAATTTATATCTCAGTCTAATATGTGACATGATATAAGATATTTTGGCCTATTTTTTCAGTCTCTCTATAGAGAATGTACCAGCCCTACATATTATTTTCAGAGCAACATAAACAGGAATCAGAATAAGGAAATTTGTAACCGCATCTTGTAATTATTATTTTACTACTAGTATTTATCTTAGATCATTTTAAAGTGACAATAGTCAAGAGGGTCACTATTGGGTTTTTTTTGCTTGATATAAGATTTTATAGTAGTAAATGTACATATTCTCTCCTCCTACCCAAAATATAGTTCAATGAGAACTTACAGAATTTCTGTGTAATTGTAAAGATAGTTCATTTTTAGTTGCAATTTTCTTTTTATAATTATTTATTTTTATAGTTAAGACAAGTGTTTAAACAATTTTTAGAATTCAGTAAAATTTTAAATCTATATTTTCACATTTATACATATGTTACACATATTTACCTAACTCCTTGAGGTTGATGGAATGCACCTGGATGTTGTTGACTCTGCTCGAGCAAATCGATGAACAACGGGATGACAGTGATACAGTGACACAGATTTATTAAACTGTATCACATATATTTATAATTGTTAAAGTAGATAATCTGTATTCAAGCAAGTACTTGTAGTTATTCTTTTAAATAAATGTTACAGTAATCCCATTGTTATTTTCTCTTTATTTATTTATTTATTTATTTATTTATTTGGCCATACCTGGCAGTGTTCAGGGCTTACTCCTTGCTCTGTACTCGTGGTACTCAAAGAAACATATTACAGTGCTGGGGATTGAACCTGGCGGGCTATGTATAAGGCAAACACACTACCTGCTATATTATTTCTTTAAGGTTTTTTTCTCAATTTCAGTATTATAATAATTTATACAATGATTCAATGATGCTTATATTTTTATAGTTTTTATATATTTTTATTAGCAATGTTAGCTATATTTCTTCCTTTGTCTTATAGGAAATACATTTGATAATTCAAAGTTTTACTTGCTCTCATTTCTCTATTTTTATTCTTCAAATACTAATATTTAAACATTATTGAACAATTGGCATAGCAAATAACAGGTATCAGGCATATCATTACATCATCATCATCATCATCGTCACCAATTTGCTACAAGATTAAGATTTCTCTTTTTTTCCTCAGAACATAAGAGAGAGCTGGCTAAAGACATTGCCTCAGACACGTCTGGAGAATATCGGAAGGTTTTGCTTTCTCTATGTAAGGTAAAATTCAAAAGCTTCAGGAACTTCCCCCTGTATGAAGATGAAAGTCTTAAATTTCATTATCCTCTGGAAATTTGCTCTCTTCCTCAAGAACATTTCTTTGTCGTTTTAAAGAGGATTAAGTTCTTCATGTGATAACATGTGTGAAACCAATATAAGAGAATGGAATTTTTTCCAGGGTGACCGATCTGAGGACGTGAGCCTAAATGAAGACTTGGCTGACACTGATGCCAGGGTAAGCAAGTACCTACAAGTTCCCCGAGAACTGACTTTCTATTCCAAATAGGTTTATGTTAGAGGAGATTAGCACTAGCTACCGTCCTTGTTACAGCAAACCTAGGATCCTCTGAAAGAACAACGTCACCCACTAATCATTCCCTGAATCATGTGCATTGATCGTCCTATACGTGAGCTGTCCTACAGAGAAAAATGAGGCATCGACATTTTGAATAGACCTTATAAAAAATTTGGATAGTATTATATTAAAAGAAAATAAGGCTGATTTTGATGAATCATTTTCAAGAATAGTTTGTTGCAAAAACACAACTTTCTTATCTTTCTTTTTTCATTCCTTTCCATTTTAAGACTATGGAGACTTTGTGATGTATGCTTATTAATGGTCACATGGATTATGTGATCCTGAGGGGTGAGGATAATTTGTATTGCAGTTAACAGAGAAAAACTGTGATAAGGCATGGATTCTCTTTTTTCCATTTACAAAAGCAGTAAAATTGCAGTCAAATAAGGCCAGATTATTTAAGATTTCATAGTTTGTTATGAAGTTAGAAATTTGGAAGTTGTGGCATAATTGGAATTTAAATCCAGGAATTGTCCTCGCCATCAACATTTAAGATGCAGATTTTAGTTGTTACTGATTTAATAGTAATGTTTGACAATTTCTATATTTTAAAGGTTTTAGATAAACATTTGGAAGTGTCATAATATAAAGCACATTCTTAAAGTAATTTGATTTAACCAAAGTGTTTTTTCACACTCTAGTCTCAACTTTGGAAGGCATTCCACTACATTGTGGAATAAGAGACCTGACAAAGAAAGTTTCTATCTTCAAGAAATTTGAAATCTTAGCATTATCAGTTTAAGTCATATTAGATGCAGGCAGCTGTCAGAAATCTGACACTATTTTGCAGATAACAAGTCAGCAGATAACCAAGTATTCATTTTTGTGTTACTCGACAGGCCTTATTCGAAGCAGGAGAAAGAAGAAAAGGCACCGATGTCAATGTCTTCAGTACCATCTTGACCACCAGGAGCTATCCCCATCTTCGCAGAGGTAAGAATTTAAAAAAATAATAAAATTCTCCCCAGAAACTATTCATAAAAATATATTTTGTTTGTGTTATATTAAAAGGAAAGAGAGATGTCTCAATCAGCCACAAACTGCACTCAATGAATATAGTGCTCTTGAATCTTTAATAACATTTTGCACATATCCCACTTTCAGCAGCCATTTTATAGTATTTGAAATATATTTTTGTGACCGTAATATATAAATATAGAACACTATTTCTATGCTTCCCCTATTTCTACCTTTACTCCCGCAATATATGTAACATATGTGACAATATATGTGCTCCCAATAGATCAACTGATATTGCAGTGAAGAAAAATGAGGAAAGGATCAGTGAAGAAAATAATATGTAGATGCTGCAGAGGGTAAAAAAAGGACTATCTTCGAGCACAAGATTTAACTCTGAGATTTCTGGAAGGGAAAATCATGAGGATTGCCTCAAGTACATTATAGTAGAATAGTATACTGAGTTCCAATATGCAATTAAGAGAAGTTTACTACAAAGACTCTTACGGATAAGAGAAGATTAATTTACTATGACACTTAGTTCTGATATATTGCTATGGTTGTCAATCACATACCACTTCTGATAAATGTCAACACTTGTAAAAATGTCTCTGGATTCTATAAGAGCACCAACATAATCATGGCAGTTACATTCATAGGAGAAGATGAAGCTTTCAAAATATGTTCATTGAGTAAAATGTTTTGACATGCAGATATTCTAAAGAAAATAGTTGCTCTGAGTCTGCTAAAGCATGCTAAAGCATTGGCTGCTGTGTATGTTTCTAAGTTTAAATTTATTTACTTAGTCTTTCAGAAGTACAGCAAGTACAGTGAGCATGACATGAACAAGGTACTGAAACTGGAGATGAAAGGTGACGTCGAAAAATGCTTCCAAACCATTGGTATGTAGGCCTGGAGAGAAAGTACTAACTTGAAATTGTTAATGTTGTCTATAATACATTAAGAAAATGAACAAAGATAAAACTGAATAACTCCCACCTCCTCTGAGTCCAGATAATCTGAGTCTAAGGTTTCAAAAATAGACAAAATTGAAGATTATGCAATGAATATTTAGTTAAAGGTAGACAGTAAGCTTTTAAATTCAATAGGTATTATTTCTTTGTCCAGAAGATAGGCAGATGAGAAATACTTAGGGAGCAGTTACTCATGCCAAGTGATGCACAAGGCTAAACTTAGCACAAAAGAAAAGTTAGAATGGCCATTGAGAGCATGGCATTTAGAATCAGATAAATGTAGATTCAAATTATGGCTTGTCACTTGATGACTGAATAATCATGTTCAAGACCAGAGGGTCCAATTCATTCAATCTCTGGCAGCTCTTGGGATCTTTTGAGGAATCAAAGTTCTCAAGATCTTTTTTGTTTCATTTTGATTTTCTCTCTTGGAGTCACATCTGATGCTGTTCAGGACTTATTCCTGGTTCTGCACTCAGGGATCACTCCTGGCCAGGCTCGGGGAACCATGTGTGTTGCCAGGAATCAAGTAGGCTTAGAATCACGCAAGAGAAGTACCCTACTGATCCTACTATAGCCGGGCCCAGTTTTCATGTCATTTAGATGACCAACCAGAGTTTACAATCTGCATTCTAAATGGTGTACCTCAAACAGTAATAGGCACTCACATCTCTTGAAAATCTAGTATAAATACAGATTCCTTTATTTGAGTGGGGCCCAGAATTCTGCATTTCTTTTTTTTTTTTCTTTTTGGGTCACACCCGGCAATGCACAGGGGTCATTCCTGGCTCATGCACTCAGGAATTACCCCTGGCAGTGCTCAGGGGACCACATGGGATGCTGGGATTCGAACCCGGGTCGGCCGCGTGCAAGGCAAACGCCCTACCTGCTGTGCTATCACTCCAGCCCCAATTCTGCATTTCTTACAATTTCCTAGTTAATGCCAATTCTTTTGGTCCAAGGATTATACTTTGAGTAGTAATTTAGTAATCTGAATTCTCTTTGCAACATGAAAATAGCCTATGTTCCATGGGTAAATGGGCCTTTAATGCCCATTAACCAACTTTTAGTAGGAAAAGTAAATTTTACCCAAGATAGCAAAATCACCTTGGATTTAAGAAGATTTAAATTGGAAGAAGACAGAGGGTGTTATAAAGGAAAAAGATATTCAAAACCACCCTCTAGAGAGTCTCTCATAAGCCATAAACCCCACATAGGGTCACAGAGTAGACTGAGGATGGAGAACAGAATCTTGCTCGTAAAGGGCTGAGGCAGTGAGTCATCAACTGGAAGTGCACACGTCTTCGGTTCAAGGAGCTGCATCTCATGACTGTGAGGGCTACTATGAGCAGCCTTTGCAGCTTCCTTCCTTTACTGTCAGGGTGCCCCAGCCCCCATCCACACAGACTCTAGAATCCTTACTGCACAACTTGCTCTTTCTGCTTTCTTTTATGTCCATGTATTAATTAAACTCTCTCTCTCTCTCTCTCTCTCTCTCTCTCTCTCTCTCTCTCTCTCAGTGATGTGTGCCACAAGCAAACCAAGGTACTTTGCTGAGGAGCTTCACCGTGCCATGAAGGTAATGTTTGCCTACGGCTTTCTTCGGAGAAAATTGTTCTTTGTGGCAGAACACCTCTCATTGTTTGGCATTATACTTATTTTAATATCTTCTCATCAACACCTTTATTGCAAACCACAACACCTAATCAGAGAGAGAGAACAAAAGGGAATACCCTGCCATAGTGGCAGTGTGGGGTGGTGGGGGGGACGGGACTGGGGAGGGTGGGAGAGATGCTGGGTTTACTGGTGGTGGAGAATGGGCACTGGTGAAGGGATGGGTTCTCGAACTTTGTATGGGAGAAACATGAGCACAATAATGTATAATTCATTTCAATTCTTAATGTAATTTTATTAAATCAATAAAGTCCAGATGACAAAAAAAAGAAAAATCATTGTGCAGCCAATGTAGGGGAGGGGGTTGGGGGTCGGGTGGGAATAATGTATTGCCTTATTAGAATAAAATTCTGCTGGATTTGTTGTTGATGACTATAAGAAACACCATTCTTTATTTTGGACAGGGCATTGGGACTCGTCATAAGAAATTGATCAGAATTATGGTTTCCCGTTCTGAAATCGACATGAATGATATCAAAGTATACTATCAGCAGCTGTATGGCATCTCTCTTTGCCAAGCCATCCTGGTATGTTGTAATTTTCATAAGACTAACTCACAAATGGCAAACCCTTCAAAGAGAAAGGCTGACTTAACATATCTTTAAGTGTATTACATAAGGTAAATTTGCTATATTAGAATACTTTTAGGTAAACTGAGCTTTCACTCTTAGTTGATTCTATACTGAAAGTCAATGCTTCCTTCCTTCCTTCCTTCTTTCCTTCCTTCCTTCCTTCCTTCCTTCCTTCCTTCCTTCCTTCCTTCCTTCCTTCCTTCCTTCCTCCCTTCCCTCCTTCCTTCCCTCCTTCCTTCCCTCCCTCCTTCGTCCTTCCTTCCTTCCCGCCCGCCTTCCTGCCTTCCTGCCTTCCTGCCTGCCTGTCTGCTTTCCTGCCTGACTGCCTGCCTTCCTGCCTGCCTGCCTTCATTTCTTTCCTTTTCTCTCTTTTTCTTCCTTCCTTCCTTCCTTCCTTCCTTCCTTCCTTCCTTCCTTCCTTCCTTCCTTCCTTCCTTCCTTTCTCTCTCTCCTTCCTTCCTTCCTTCCTTCCTTCCTTCCTTCCTTCCTTCCTTCCTTCCTTCCTTCCTTCCTTCCTTCCTTCCTTCCTTCCTTCCTTCCTTCCTTCCTCCCTCCCTCCCTCCCTCCCTCCCTCCCTCCCTCCCTCCCTCCCTTCTTTCTTTCTTTCTTTCTTTCTTTCTTTCTTTCTTTCTTTCTTTCTTTCTTTCTTTCTTTCTTTCTTTCTTTCTTTCTTTCTTTCTTTCTTTCTTTCTTTCTTTCTTTCTTTCTTTCTTTCCTTCTTTTCTTTCTTTCTTGCCACACCCAACAACATTCAGGACTTATACCTGGCTCTGTACTCAGAAATCACTCCTGGTAGTGCTTGGGAGACCATACGAGGGTGCTGGGGTCCTGAACCTGAGTTGGCTACATGCAAGGCAAGCACCTTAGCCATTGTACTATTTCTCCAGCCCCATAAATTTTTCATTACTCATGTAGATTCAACTTCCTACACATAAATTTAGCAATTAAACTAGTCTTAGAGAATTTATCTTATACTAAATATTAATCAGGATACTAGGATCATTATTCTATTTCTTCCCTTTGATTTCTTTAAAGTAAAATGTATAAAAAGAATTCAAATTTAAGTTATCTCACGCTAAAATTAAACTTTCTAAATTATTAAAAGGTGGGTTCCTATAAAAATTAAATTTATTTTTGTTCAATGAATAAAATATATCAAGAAAAAGTAAGAAAATGAAATTTTTTCTCTGGTGAACAAGTTAGATATTTCTTACTTTGATATAAAATTACATTTTATTCTACTTAATTCTTTGCAATTTTGGGGGAAAAATTATGACACAATTTACAACATCATTCAGAGATGTTCACAGTTTAAATCATGAAGATTATTGCTATTTATATAATGAATAATTAACAAATATCAATTATCAGCTATAATGATTATATAATTTAAGTATATTCATTATCTTTTTAAAAGTTCTAAATAACAGATGTGTTTTGATGCACAGTATATAATTGTTTATCTAATAATACAATAACTTATAAAGACATACTGATTATGATTTCAGTTATCATTAAGTATATTCTGTTCTTTATTCAACAGGATGAAACCAAGGGCGATTATGAAAAAATTCTGGTGGCTCTGTGTGGAGGAAACTAAATATCCCTATATGGTCTTAAACATTTAATCAGAAGATTTTTTCACCATTTTTGTTAATTCTGTACCTTAGGCTTAAGTAGAATCCTTTGCAGTAGAAATAGTTTTTTTAATTGCTTTCTGAATGAAATATACAATATTATTAGAAAAATATTAGTAGGAATAAATTTTATAAAGTATATTTATCCCCAAATATAAAGCTGTAAGCAACTTGCTTTAGCAATATTTCTGAAGAAAGGTGTTTGTGTTACTAAAAATAAAAATATTTTACAAGATCATTGGTGTGCATTGGTTTTTCTATTCTGTTTTTTTTTCTGTGTGTAATAAAATGTCTAAGTTTAATTTCAAGGGATAGGAGCATGGATTTTGATTTATAGTAATTTAATGAAATTTATTTTGCATAGTAAAAATATTCACAGTTAGAAATGGTTTTCTTACATTTTAAGAGTGGCAAGATAGTTAAAATAATTTTATATCGATCAATTTATTTCACCATCATTATAATAAGGGGACACAGAGCTGTGTTTTATGAACCAGAATAAATATTAAATTAAAATGTCAATAAACATTCCTCACATTTAAAAGCGAGCACTTGAATGTTTAATTTTCTAAGAAATTCCTAAACTATGTATCAGAGAGACTGTACCATTTAACTTTACCATGATAAGCATATGAGTAATCCAATTCCTTTATAAACTTGCCAGCATTTGGTATGACAATACTTTGTTTTTTGGCAACAGTTAATTCTTATTGTTGAGTTGTGAGAGCTTCTCATACATATACTCAATTAGGGTCCTTTGCTGAATATGTGGTTTGCAAATATTTTTCCCGTTATGACTTGTCTTTTTACCTCTTAATAGAGTCTTTCTCTGACAATGATTTTAAGTTTTAACAAGGCGTGTGTTTTCGATTTCTCTCAGTTCTGACTGCTTCTGCTGCCGTGTTCCCACACTCTGACCTTCCCTTTGGTCTGGAAACGAGCTGTCCTTCTTCCTCAAGGTTTTATAGTTTTCTTGCTTTATATTTACATTTGTGCTCCATTTTTTAGCTAGTGTGTGTGAAATTTAAGTGAATATTATTTTCATTCTTTTTGAATGCCCAGTTGCCCCTGCACAATTTTTAAACTGGCTGCCACTATCCCGCATGGCCGAAGGTGCTCAGCAACCACCAGGGCCACCGGGATTGTACACGGCAGGACTAGGGAGACACCAGGGTTACACCAGTGATGTACACTCTAATGTGGTGTTGCGGAGCAAACTCATATAGTCTAGGGATGGGCTTGATCTTTGAACATCTCCCTGGTCCTCCTGCACCTTATTTACTTTATTGTTTATTTGTGCTCAGAACTGGCTTTATGCTCAGGGTCAAGGCTCAGGAGACCATGGGAGTACCAGAGTTAAACCTGGGTCAGTCGCATGCAAGTCAAGTGTTTAACCTGCTGTACTATCCCTGGGCCCTCCTGCATAATTTTTAGAAGAGACTATCTTATTTGATATTATTTGACCCAAATAATTTGATCGGGTATTTGAGTTTCTCATCATCATCATTATCATCATCCTGTTGATTGTCTATTTTCTCTAGCTGTACAGTAATGTCTCCATTTGTCCTAGCCCTGAGATTTTAGAAGCCTCTCTTTACTCGTCCTTTCCAATTGTAATTTAAAAGCATTTACGGCCTGAAAATACAGGAAGTAAGGTACTTGTCTTGCATCCCACTGACCCTGGTTTGAATCCTGGGCACCGCATATGGTCCTATCACTTGGCACTGTTATTTATATTTGCCAATTTATATCTCTATTTGCTTTGATCATTGAACTTTACTTTCTTTCACATATACCAGCCCCATGTACCCTGTAAAACAATGTTGATGACCCATCACAGCAAAACTGAGACTAGCTAATATGGTGCAGAAACTCAAATACTCACCAATATACTCTTTTATCTTGCCTTCTACATGTGCTTATGTGAGGAGAAGACATTGAATTGGAAATCAGAAAGAACCAGGGGTTAATATACTGAGGTCAGAAAAAAGTCTTTGTTAACCTTCTTCTGAAAATTGGGAACAATGTTATGGTCATTTCTGCCATTCATGATTGCTACCATGCCTTTTCCTCTTCTAAGTGAATTGTCTAAATTCCTCATTTTCAATTCCCTCCATTGTCCACACCCTTCGGGAAGGTGAATTCTGGACCCTATAATCCATCTTTCTTGCCTTCTGACTGGGAAGCCCTGGAAGAAGACAGGAATCTGGGGGAGTTATTTCGTGTGCTCTTTTGTTGACTCAGCACAGAGTCAACAAAATTATTAGCATCCGTGTTCTTCTACAACTTTTGTTTGTTGTTTTAAGGCCACACTCAGCCATATGTGGCTTTAGTCTTGGGTCTATATTCTGGGATCATTTCTGATGGTGATGTTGGGAAACCCTATGTGGTGCCCTGGATGGCAGGGTGAACCCCTCTTCCACTGGACTATCTCCCCGGCCCTACAATGAATGGTCTTGGTATTGGGCTCTAACTCAATACTTTCCTCTTCTTGACTCTTGGGCCTGAGATTCTTGCTATTCCCTTGGGTAAGGCAATATTACATTTTGGTTCTTCAGCTTACTCACAGTTATGCAAATAGTGCATGAGTACCTGTTAGAAAGACCCATTTCTCCTCTTCGTATCTGGTATGACTGTTCAGGTAATGTCCTTCACTCCAGATTGTCTATTATCTCCTGTTCTCCACCTTTGTCTATCTCTTTCTCTCTTCTCTCGCTTCTCTTTCTCCCCTTCTCCTCCATCTTTATCTCTCTCTCTTTCTCCCACTTTTACTCTCCACTCTCTTCTCTCTTTCTCTCTGTTCTCTTTCTTCTCTCTCTCCTTTCTCTCTCTCTCTTTTTGTCTTTTGGGTCACACCTGTCTGTGCTCAGGGATCACTGCTGGTGGTACTCAGGGAACCATACGTGGTACCAGGGATTGAACCCAGGCTAGTTGCTTGGAAGGAAAGTGCCCTATCCATTCATTGCCTCTCTCTCCAACCCCACCCTCTCTTTTTGACCTCGTCCTTCATATTTTCTCCTTGTTCCTAAAACATACAAAAATCACAAGGACATTTTCTATTTTTGCTTCAATAATTTTATATTTCTCTATAAGTAATAGAAAAAATGACTAACAATAGCTAAATGAACAGGATGCCCTTTTTCTGTTAACAAAACATTTATTTATAATAAAAAATGTCTAATAAATTTGGAGGTCCAATGGGTTATCCAGTGTATCACAGAGCCACCCATTAACAATTCTTGAGAACATTTAATTCTATAATTTTAAATAAAAAGTCTATATCTATTAAATATCATGAATATCTTTTGAATAATTTCTTTTCAATATCAACAAAAATTTAAACTATTGAAATAGTCAACAGTATGCTTTTTATTTGTAACAGGGGAAGATTGATTTGTACTGGGTCAGAGATAAGTTGATATCAGAAAATATTGGGATCATTTAGAATTTCTCTTTCTTGGTTATCTCTTTGTCTTAAAGTGACTGTCCTGCCAGATCTCCTAATATCAGGTCTTGTTCAAGGGAAGGTGAGGGAGAGAGAGAGAGAGAGAGAGAGAGAGAGAGAGAGAGAGAGAGAGAGAGAGAGAGAGAGACAGAGACAGAGAGAGAGACAGAGAGAGAGACAGAGAGAGAGAGAGAGAACCAATTGTATTTTTCCTTTTATTTAAAGGAGATATGGGTGCTTGGGGACTCCCGGTTATGTGCTCAGGTAGGACCTTATGTAGTGCATGAATCAAACAGAGGTGAACTGTGTGCAAGGAAAGTGACTAAACCCTGTATTATTTGTCAAACCCAGTACTTCTTATTTTACAATTTTTTCAAACTTATTATTGTAGGAGTAGCGTGGGGTTTGGGTCACACCTGGTGGTATTCAGGGCTTGTTTCTGGCTCTGTGCTCCGGGATCACTCTAGGTGTGTGCTCAGGGAACCATATGTGCTCTCAGGGATTTCACCTGAGTTGGATAAATCCAGACCACACACTTTAACCCTGTATTCTCTCTCTAGACCAGGATTTCTTATATTTTATTAAAAAAAAACCACCATTTTTCCTTCATAACATAGTTCTTATCTCATGCCCGCATATTGCACTTTAGAGACTATTTACTCACACAAAGGAAAAAAGGGTGTCAGATTGGTTTAAGTCAATGCTTGTCAATCAGGGCAATTCCTCCCCAAGAAGACATTTCACTTTTAGATATTTTGTTCCGACTGGGAGATGTATTCTACTGCCATCTAGTGGAAATAGACAAGTAATGCTGGTAAATATTCTAGAACATCCTAGGAAGCTTCGGGCAACAGTCATCAGTCCAAACCGCACAGTCCCAGATTTTAGAAAGGGGATATTTGCTCATTTAAAATTTTGCATAAGCATAAAAAAGCAGTAAACTGCCTTTAGTTTACCAAGAATCTGCTTGAGCCATGTTATATTACTTTGGACTACATTAAGAATTTCAGTTTTCAGGAGATTAAGTTTATGGAACTATATTCATTACCACTAGATCATTACATTTTTATTTAAATTTTGTTTATAGATTACTGTAAGTAAAAGTGCATTTAACAAAACTTTCGATTCCACCATGTGTTCAATAACAAATGAATACAGAAGTGTGGCATATACACACAATTAGGTATTACATATCACTGTATCAGTGTATCACTGATATCCCATTGTTTGATTTGCTCGAGTGGGCACCAGTAATGTCTCCATTGTGAGGCTTGTTGTTACTGTTTTTGGTACATCGACTGCTCCACGGGTAGCTTTCCAGGCTCTGCCGTGCGGGCGGGATACTCTCAATAGCTTGCCTGTCTCTCCAAGAGGGACAGAGGAATCGAACCCGGGTCAGCCACATGCAAGGCAAATGCCCTACCCGCTGTGCTATTGCTCCAGCCCAAATATTACATAATCATAAAAAAAAACCCTTGGGCCAGAGCAATAGCACAGTGGGTAGAATGTTTGCCTTGCATGTGGCCGACCCGAGTTCAATCCCCAGCATCCTATATGGTCCCTGAGCACCACCAGGAGTAATTACTGAGTGCAGAGCCAGGAGTAACCCCTGAGCATCGTGGGTGTAACCCAAAAAGAAAAAAAAAGTGTTGTAGTTGCTGCAAGTTGACCAGCTAGATTCTTTGGAGAAGGGCAGAGGTTGGTGGGCTGGTGGTTGAAGATCACTAACTTAGGAACCATAGTAAGATAACAATAAGTCTCTAATCTAGTGATGATGCCTATGATTCTCTTAAACTTCACAGAGTGGCTATGCACATTGGCGAATAGTATCTGCCAGAGAGACTTTGGGGGAATCTTGGGGTAGCAGGTCCCAAACAGCCACAAGTGTGCTCACACCGGCTTCCTCATCCCCAAACGAAGTTTTCTATGGAGCTCACAGCATCTGGCCTCTCCTGGTTCCTTCCCAGCTCTTCATCCTGTTTGGGAAGCATACTCTGTCTTCCTGACCCTTCCCCGCCCCAACACACACACACACACTGGCTATTTACAGACTTATTGTTATCTTCCTATGGTCCTTAAGCTAGTGAACTTCAGCTGACAGCCCACCAACCTTTGCCCTTCTGCAGGTGTAGAGAGGTTGGAGACCTAAGGCTGGCGCTATCCTGTTGGCCCCTGGCTCAATCAGGAAGACAGGTGACAGTTTGTAGAAGCAAAATGGTTAAATAATGCCGCCCTAGATTGCACTATGTCTCTTTAATCCTCATTCGGTTCTTGCTCAACTCAGATAAAAAAACATAGGAACTGATATTGCTTCCTATGCTACCTAAAGCATATCAGGTGGTTTCCTTATAACATGGCAGTCTCCTGCTGACCCCACACCTCAGAGTCCCAACACAAGTGTTCCAGGAGACAGGCCAGATAACAACCAGCCTCAGAAATGATATGAGAAATGTACCGCATTTGCTTGTAACTTCCAAGTGTCATCTGACTTAAGGAGCTTGTATTCGCCTCCTTACAGGGAATATGTTAAAGGTCCTAGCTGACTTGGGAGAGATCCCAGATATTGTGAAAGCCACTTTGGGCAAGGAGGATGTGCCTTAGAGAGCACAAGTCATAGTATACTCCATGTGGCATAACTTTCAAAGTCCTTCATGGGGTGACTGTCCACATTTACAAATAGTCACTGTTCAAGAAAAGAAGAGAAAGTCATCATTCTCATACTCTGATGATTGCAGTACATTAAATAATAACTCACACAAAAGGCTTTCTGTAGGTGAATTGATAAGGTTCGGTCTATCGGCATAACTACTTCATAGTTCAAAGGACTGTACTTAGCAGATAACATCTGTCATTAATTATGACTTTTTCTCCAT